>NC_090801.1:51093561-51396591 GCF_036512215.1 Solanum lycopersicum | reverse complement strand
ACTAGCCATGGAGTATCTTCATCATGATTATACAGTGCCCATTGTGCACTGTGATACAATTGATGAAAACCAAAGCCAAATCAAAGGTTTTGATAATAAATGTTGCATTCCTGTGTTTGAAAGAGTTGGCAGAGGAAAGGATAAACATGAGAGAGGTTGTGGTGCAGCTAAACAAGATCAGAGCTGAATTAACGAAGCTTTTAACTCAATAATTTGAGAAACAGGATTGATGCAGCAACAAGCAAATTCAGTTATATTTTCCACCTTCTATGGCCTGTAAAAATTATCTGTTATTTCTTAATATTGTCTTTATCGGAATTTCATTGGTAATAATTTTTTTTATGACAATATAGATAATCAAACATATCTCTAATAAGTGTTATATATGTCTGGTGTATACGTACTAGTTTTTAAATATGTGTACGTGTGATCCATGCAAGTTTTTATAGATCCATTATAACGATTAAGTATATATGAAAATATATTATTAGTAATAATATAAGTACTTTACTACTTTGATAATATAATGACAAAGGATAATCTTGACGGGTCTCATAAAACAAAAAAAAATATGAATTTATATAGATAAAAACGCAGAAATACCGAAAGAAAGTTACAAACCAAACATTTGGAGGTTATGATTATAAAAAACATATAACATTAAGATATCAAATGAATAGGGAATTAGATAAAAAAAATACTATTAAATTTAGAGAAACTACACGAACCTAATTCTGACATTAATCAAATATGTGGGCATGTATGTCTCCTCAAGTTTGATGATTAAATTTCAAACAAATTAAATAAAATCATTAAATTCTTATTCAATAAAATTAAAAAGTTTTTTCTTACTTCACAGTTCAATTCATTTTAGAATGAGAAAAAAGATAAAAATATTTTTTTAGAACATAGAAAAGTGTCATACACTTTTTAAGAAGAGAAAATTCAAGAAAGACCAAACAGAAAAGCAAAGTAAAATTACAACCAAAATTTGGACTTCAAATTACCCCTTTTTTTTTTTTTCTTTTTCCGCTTGCCAATGGTTCTCGACACTGTTTAACAATTGAAAGCAAAGTGAATTAGGAAATCTATTAACAATCATAAAAAAATCTTGATATTGATTTTATTTTTGTAAAGGAATTAATGAATATTCATTTCTTTGGATCGAATTTTTAAAATCATGCCAAAGTATGCACGTCTTGGTTCATAAGTCGTGATGACTTAAACCTTTCATACAGTATTCATGCTATTTGAAAAAATCAGTCTTTAAAACTTCACAGTGATGTTGCAAAATTTGTGTTCCTCTTCACAATCTTAATTTTACCTTCAAATTGACAAGATAGCTATGTCCATAAAATACCAATAGTGTGTATATCATTGATGAAAAGGAGAGACAATAAGAGCACGTCACACATGAGTTATTTAATAAAGAGTACATCCCATATTTATTGAAAGAAAGTGGTAATGGATCATGAGTAAATTCCAACTTTTCATTATCATTTGTAAATGATGAATTGAAGACTTGTTGTAAGGGATGAGAATTGGAGAAAATTTTAGTACACAAAGGACTCGACTGTTGAGTTTTATTATCTAATATAATAATAATAATTAACAATTAAAGTCATTAAGAAGTAGAAAATGATTTTAATTGTGATTGTTGATTTTATTTTAAATGATTTTAATTAAAAAATAAATGAAGGATATTTTCGTTATTTAACTTTAAACATAACATCTTCCCTATATATATACTAGATTTTAAAAACGTGCGTTGCACGTTTGTCCCTTGTAATTACTACAAAATGTATGCATACTTAAAAAATTGAATTTGAGAATAGAAAATATATTTGTATTGCACGCTACTTAGTATAAATATTCGAAAATTATTTAAATACAGTTACAATATATATAAACAGTTATTCATAAAATTAAGTAATCAAAAGAGAAAGAGTGTAACACCAAAATAGCTAATGAATTCGAAAATAAAATGAAATAGAGTAGACTAAAAACAATAAAATAGCTAATAAATTCTAAAACTTTTAAATAACAAAAATTAAAGAGAGAAATAGTTCTAGTTTATAAGAATAGAGGAACTTCCTCAATAACTAACAAAATCATAAACAGATCTATCTCTTTTTTTATTGCATATGAGATGAACAATTACATTCACCAACAATTATCCATCAATAATTATAAATTAGAATAACAAAGCGTATGCATCAATAAAAAGTAATTGTGTTGAACATAACGACTATGAGAATTAGATTGTTTAAAGTTGGGAATATGTAAAGTTTCTTACTAAAATCTAAATATGTGTCATATTAAGATGTATGGTAATTCAAAGGACATTTTTGTTCTTTAATGTTATAGGATATTTTGAATATAATTTACTGTCTTTTGTTGTTACGAAACACTTCATCTGCCGCACTCTATTTTAGAATAAAAAATAAATTAAACATTTCTTTAGTTAATCCTACCTAGAAACATAACGGATTAATACCATATAAGTATTATTTAAGTAATATTTTATTAATTATTTCTTTAATAATATTTAAATAGTAAAAGGATAGAATCATAATCCTATTTAAAAAATAAGATCTTCTCACTTATAATAAAAATAATAATAATTTCTGGACTAGCCCTCCGCTCTTTACTTATATCAGTCAATACACATTTTTTTTTAAAAAAAAAGTATAAAAAATATTAATAATATTGTTTTATGTTTAAAAATTAAAAGGAGCATATACTCCTTAAAATAAGTATGAAGAATCTATGAGATTTTTATCCAAATACTTTTTTTTTCTAGATAGAATAAATGAAATACAATAAGTTCTAAATTTAATCAATAAAAACATAAAGTTGCAGAATATAAAAATATTTAGCAATACTGTTTTTCTTCTTCAACGCTTCCTTGTCTTTCGTTATTAGGGTATTTATTTACAAATATGAAATCACACCAAGATTTTATTTTCATACAAGTAGTAAATCATTTATAAATTCTAAAAAAAAAACATTAAATATAATGCATGCTAATTTTTGTAGATTTAATTATGAGAAAAAACTAATTACATGAATTATTCAATTCTCTTATCCAATAACCTAGAGCGTTCACTAGATGATAATCAACTTGTTATAACAAACATAATCTTTAAAAGAAGATTTGTACATCGGACATGTAAATGAAAAATTTTTATTTTCTTTTTCATTGCCATTATTCAAGAAAGTAGCCAATTTACCTTCCTTCAACCGAAAAATTGAATGTAACAAACAGTGAACTAAGTAAAAATATGTAACATTGAAATGAAAAATAATACTTACCAAACAACAAATAAATGTCCATGACGCCTTTAACCTTCTTGAAGAATGCATCGAATGCACTGAAATGATTAAATTCTAATTAAGATACTATATTCTCTAAGAATTTACCGTCAACAAATTAACGAAACAACATACATGTTCTTTCTCACACAAGTAGGTTTGTTTTACCTCATGAATGTTGAGCAGACTTTTTGTCCAAATGAAAAACTCTCTAGAATTATTTATCACATGTTGCGTTAAAAACATAAATTTTCGATGAAAAGAATGAAACAAAACATATAATATTAGTTCTATCTATAAACATATATGTCTAAAATTTATTGATCAAAAGAAACATGAAAATTTTGAAAAAGAATTTTGTGTGATAAATCAATTCACATGCTATTGTCATGAGAAGACATCAAAATAATGTATTTTGTTGAAAAAATCATGAATATAATTTTATCAATGGAACTCTTCAAATTTTTTAACTTAAAATTACATAAGAGATGTTTTGAAATGTTTGAACTTCATTTGTTTGAATGACTATTTATCTTTCATTATATCTTTATTACTTTAAAATTTATTATCTAATTATTCATTAAAAATACTTTTACATTTTAAAAAATAGAAAAAATATTTAAATAAAGGATAAAATGATAATTTAACTTTAAGGTTAGAATCTTCCCACTTATAATAATATATGATAAAGATAATATTAAAATATGTGTATAATGATAAATATAAAATGTTATGTGAAAAGACTTACATGCTCAATTTAAAGAATGGTAAAAAAAAATAAAATGAGTTGATTATTCAATGTCATCTAAACTTGAAAAGTGTATCCATATAATTTAGTTATATGCATAGTATAAAATGAGCTCATCAGTTATATTATTAGGTGTAAATATGTGATATGATATACATAATACCTTCTAATAGATGTTATTTTCAAGCGCATATGTTTCACTTTGATTTTTCAATTTCTTTATCATGATCAAAATTTTTATTGTAGATATTGATATCTCTCTAGTTGTTGATATTTTTTTTTATCAAACTTATTATGTTATTGATTTGTGACACTCATTTTTTACTTTCAGCATTTCCAAAAATGACCTAAAGAAAGAAGAATTTAATCGCTAAATTATTAATACATAATAACGTATAAGTGGTGTAACTATTATAACAAGTTAATTATAAATTGTATTTAATAATAACTGAAGATGAAGATCAAAGTCTAAGCCAATAACATCAGTCATACCAAAGATAGAGATGATTTATATCTTTACAAAGAGAGGTTATTCGGATACCTATGTATAGTAGCGGAATCAGAATTTTCAGTAAGAGAATTTAAAATCTAAAAAAGAATAGACACACAAAGTAGTCGAAGAGGGTTTGACATCTAATCTATACCTAAAAATTTATTTTAATCATGTAAAAAAATATAGTTTTCCAACAAAAGGGGTTCGGATGAGCCCATAATGATAATGTGGCTCCTCTACCGCCTATGTAATGACCCTCCTGGTCATTTATGTGGATTGCCTTTTGTGTGTCGTTTAGAGCTTTCCTGTAGTAATCCTAAGTCATGTATGACTTGTTGAGATTGACAGTTAGGTCATCTGGTCGTTCGTTTGGTTATTGTGCGAGTTTTAGTATTTTTGGAGCTTATGAACCTTGAATGGTCATTAAGATGACATCTGAATCCAATCTTGACGATCTCATTAGTTCTGGAAGGGTCATTTTAGGCTAGTAGCATAATCAGCATGACTCCCAAATTTTCAGTGTGAGTCGGCGCGGTTAGGCATTTTAACTTTAAAGTTTAAGTCTAAGTTTGACTTTAGTCAACATTCTGAGTAAAACTGCTTGGATGAGAATTTCATCAGCGCGGTTAGCTCTGGAATGTCGAATTTGGTCTATGTTGACCCTTCTTTCGTGTCCCGAGGATTCTGAGATTTTTTTGAGTTTGTGATTTTTGACATAAAATGGTAGTTAGGTGTGAGACTCACTTTTTGTTAAGGTGACCTCGTATGAAAATTTTGACTGCGCCACTGAGTCCAAAATATCAAATTGGTATGATTGCATATCTCATTTGCATGCACGGGTTCCGAATGAGTTCGGAGTACCCCGCCGGAGTTTTTAAGTTTTCAAAAAAAAGGCTAAAATCTGGTATATAATGCAGAAAAATCAGCACCCTTTTTAAAACTATAAAAGCTCATATCATCCTCATCTCTCAACCGAATTAGGTGACTCGTAGTGCGAAATTGCTTCATTTTTTGGTGTCTCCGCTGTAGATTGATCGGTACTTGTCGGGTGCACATCGTTCGAAGTTAAATTTGTGATTAACCAGACTGTTGTAGCTTTTATTGAGTTCTTTTTTTGGTTTTTTAAAAAGGTGATATCTTGCTCATTTTAGCTGGATTTTGGGTGATTCAAAGTCCTACGTGTCGAAAATTATTGAGGCTAAGTCGTGGAGTGTTCAAGGAGGTGTTGGGCACCCTTCGATTATTGTAAATTCCGAGTTTAGCCTGCTACATGTTTTCTTTCTAAGTTGATTAAAGTGTGACTTTTCTTGCATGTTGGGTTTTTTCTGCGTTTTGAGCACCAAATTGTGTTATATTTGGAACACAAGTTCGGGGTACTATTTTGGATCTCTTGGCGGAGTCAAATTTGAAAAGTTCATTTCAGGTTCCACGATTTCCGTGTTGACTCCAAAATTGACCCGTCTCCGTTTGTTGTGATTTTGGTGTTTAATCGACTGTACTAATGTTCTGATCCTTTAATTGATATCGTGACAACATTCAAAGGTTGTTCTAGAAGGAAAAGCTCCGGCAAAGTGATTTGGAGAGCATAATCGACTTAAAGGTAGACTATGGCTTTCTTTCTATTAGATTGATCCTAATTGTATAAAAGCATCTGGATAGGAGTAAATTGGGGTGGCTACCCGGTTCTTACCTTACTTTGATTAGATACCTTGCGTTAGGATCCATTAGCCATATTTAGGGCTTAGTACCAAGTTAGCCGGGTTAGTATAATTGCATACTTATGTGCTAAATGTTATTGTATGCTCGTATGTTATGTGTTGTATGCTTTTTCTATCCTTAACTATGAGCATGATGTCCTTTGTTTAGTTAGGCTAGTGTTGCCCTAGAATTATTACTCTTGTGGGCTAGATAGTCTTGATTTTTTTACCTACATCGTTCGAATGACATAGTTTTTTGTATACTAGATTAGTAGACTTGAATATGATAGTTTGAGCCTTAGAATAGGCGCTATTGCTACTTGTTGCACTTATGTATTTTCTCCCTTTAATTTTGGGTCCTGACATATTCTCAAAGGTTCGGTGCATCACTAGAGGCGTGTGATTGAGATAGTATAGGCTTGAAGCCTTTTCTGTGATCTCTTCTAGTGGACAACGTTATACGGTGATTGTTATTAGATTGGATCCTATTGGAGGTACCATAACCCTTTAAGGTCGTTCTATCTAGCTAGGTTGGGAGCGTATCGCTGTTGGGTGGACTCAGTGATTTCGGCGATGGCATCTGGGCCTCTCTTTTTAGGTGGGCTGGGAGTGTGCTGGTGGTTGGGTGTCCCCGGGTCACTCTTTCTAGCTGGGCTGGGAGCTGACTACATGGTAAGACGACTCGTGATATCTACCTCACCCGCTAGACTCTTTTTTAGCTGCGCTGGGAGTGGACTGTTTGGTTGGGTGCCCTTGGGGTCGCTTTTTCTTGTTGGGCTGGGAGTGCACTGCTGGTTGGGAAGAGTCTGATGGGTTATTTTGGTTACTTTGCGTTTGGATCTCGATTTTCTTCTTTCTTTGTAAATTAAGCTATTATGTGTACCTGTCGGGCTTATGAGGGCCCGTTCAAGTTTCATTAAAACTTGCGCATGAGTGTACCTTCTGGATTTATGAGTATCTAGTTAGGTTTAGTTTAGTTGTACTTAGTTTATTTCAGGTATGCTCGTGTGCTTCCTTTTCATATCCATTTTGGCCTCTTTGTGTCTAGATTCTATCATTTCTTATTGTTTTTACCCTTTTTGCTCAGTCGACCTTTGATGCCTACTGAGTACTTGTTGTTTTGGTATTCGTGATACACTCTACATCTATTTCGAGATGCAGGTCCCAGTTTCAGTTACAAGCGGTGATTAATTTCAGCCTTTTTTTGTAGTTGTGACTAGGAGACGAGGGTGAGCACTTGGTGTTTTGGGTTTGTCCTATCTATTTCTTTTATTTTAGCTAGTCTTGTTGTTTTTGAGACACGCTTTGTTGTGGTTTACTTTTGGGACTTGTACTTTTTATTGTATAACAATCTATTTACTAGTGACTTCTAGGTTCTGGGAAGGAATCCTGTGTACATTTAGTTTGGTTTGCTTCCGCCTTGTTTTAATTATGCTCATTACTTGATGTTTTAGGTTACGAATTGACTTACCTACTGATGGGGTATAGTTAGAGTTGTCAATATGGGCTAGCACACCCCATTCGAGCTAACCCATACAAGCTTTGACATTATATGGGTAAGGCTGGGCTACCCCATTTTTGGTGTGGGCCAGAAAACGATCGGTCTGACCCACAAGTACATGGGCTACAGCCTTGCTGCGCCAACTCACTTTTTTAAAAATTATATTTTTTTTATAATTATTAAATTAAATTATAAATTATAATTTTAAAATATTATCATAAATATCGACAAAATCATATTACATGATGTTAATGTTATTACTTGTTAATCAAATCCACAGTAAAATTATCTTTAAAATCTTTATAAAGTTTTTTTTAAGTAAAAGTATAAAGGGAAACTTACATACATATACTATGAATAAAAAATATTTACCATTTATAGCAATAACAATTTTTTCACTTTATCACTTTTAGTACATTTACAATACACTTTTAATTCATATTACAAAAAACAATTTATTATTTACATAAAATACAAGTTTTTTTGATGGATCTCACATTTTTATACACTTATAATACAATGTGTTAACTTCTTACCAAACAAACATAAATATTTTTTAAAATAGTTTTAATACATATATATTGCATACTTAATTCATTTTTAATACATATTGCAGATTTAACATAGTATTGCTATAAATGATAACAAATAAAATGTATTGCAAAAATCAGTAATTATTTATTAAAAGACATTCCTCCAAGTAATTTTTCCAAGTATAAATATCTAGATAGAAATATTAACTTAATTGTATTTTGAGTTTGGACTCTCTTTAATTTTAAATTTTAATATTATATCATACTTTTTAATAAATTTTCACTGGCCATGGGTTGATCCTACCAATATTTCTTAAGCCCCACAAAACAGCAGACTTATTCAGGCCGGGTTAAAAAGTCTTTTTCTTAAATGGGCTCCAAAAATCTTAGTCCAATCCTAAAAACCCGAGTTAGGCTAGGCCAAACCAACGGATATAGCCCACATTGACGACTTTAGGTATAGTAGGTGCCACACACTCGAGAAATCGGGTGATGGCAACCTAGCATCCTGTCAATTAAAATATAGGGAAAAGAGTCAAATATGCCCATAAACTATTAGAAAATGTCTCGATATACTCTGCGTTTAAAGTTTGGCTCACCCATACCATCGCTGTCCAACTTTTGGCATAGATATGCCCTTATGGACATTAGTTGGTCTGCTGAACATATCCAACTCATTTTCCATTTCTTTAAATGTCACATGGAATTGCTATGTCATTTTGACCTTATCAAATGACATTTATATAAAAATGGATAGAGATCAATTATGTCCCAAAAAAATTCGAACCCATATACATACCTAATTCGACCCTCAAATCAACCCCCTTTTTAATAAACTACCCAACCTATTTTCAACAATTTTATTTAAATTTTTATTTTGTTTGGGTATATTCCAAAAATGAGTAATTGATTCATAAAAAATATGAAAAAATATATAAAATTAACGTCAATAATTCACAAATAAATATGGTAACCTTAAATTCAACAATTTCAATTTTATTTTTCGGTAAATTTCGAAAATGAGTAATTGATTGATAAAAATATGAAAAAAATATAAAATTAATGCCAAAAATTCACAAGTAAATATATAAAATTTGAAATTCAACAATTTCAATAATTTTAAAATTTTTATTTTCTTCGGCAAATATCGAAAATGAGTAATTTATTTTTAAAAAATGGGAAAATATGAATTTTTTTTTTATAAAATTTACGCTAAAAATTCACAAATATATATATATATATTAACCTTAAATTCAACAATTTCAATAATTTTTTTTCCTGTAAATCCCCAAAATGAGTAATTGATTAATAAAACATAGGAAAATATATTTAAAAAATATTTTTTATGCTCATCCAACCAAGAAATTGGAGACTAGGATGTATGCGCATCCAACCAAGAAATTATGAGACCAAAATTTTGAAGTATCATCTCATCCGGCTCACCCACGAGCAAAGAATGATAAGCATCCTTACAAAGGATCAGTTTTTTGTCCGAACTACTTGCCTTTTCGTACAATGCTTTGCTGACGGATGGATCAGTCACTCTATCATTCTCTCCATGCATTATTAGCAATGGCAGATAGACCTACAAAATCGTAAAGCTGTTAGTTATTGTTTGGATATCATGGTTAGAGAGAAGTATATCACCCTGGTGTGCTGACAGTTTGGTTAATGCTTTCATGAAGCAGGAAAAAACCAAGTTAAACAAACATCAAACATCACAAGCATAAAGACAGGTAATAATGACCAGAAGCAGTTTGCAACATGACAAAGATATGCAGCGAGGACAATAGAGTTCAAGTTTCCGATCATAGACTTAATGGCATGCAAAGGCACAGGGTCCAATCACTAATTAATAGTAAATATGATGATAATCTATACTAGGATAAACAGAAAATGAAAACACATGACACCTTATCTAGTTGTTTCTCTAAATCTTGGGTGGTATTAAGTAACTCCACTGCAGTTTGTAGACGGGGTTTGTGCTTGTAAGCAATGACATTATATGCAGCCTGCATGCAAAAGAAAACAGTAGAGAGTACATTATAACATGAAATCCCACGAGATATAAACATGTTGAAGTCTGTGATTGTAATTATTATGTTCAATATATCAAGTATTTCCTATTGGAAGCCTTTTATGCGAAAACCTTTTTTCAGGTGAGAGAGAGCTAATGGCACCAATAAATTTTAAACGATTCTTGCTCTACTAACCTCAAATATCATGTATTTATCACTCTTTCCATCCTAATTAAATCGACACATGTCTGAGAGCTGTTACAGAATAGAAAGACCACATACCTGTTCTCTCTTCTTCGCATCTCTGCATGCTAACTCTGTTAGGTCCTTCTGCGGAACTAATTTTTGCTTAGGGAGTAATTTTGCTATGCCCACAAGAATTTGTGTTAGTAACCATGGTGGTAGCACGTCATCTGCAATCTGTACAACAATATCATTCATCACTCAAAACTATGGATCTAGTTAAGACGATCATCAATTAAAATTGAGAATAATCTCCAGAAACTTACTTTGCACATTGGTGCGAGAAGAACAGCGCCGTTCCATGCATCAGGTTGCTTCATGTGCACCTTTAGAGCTACTGCTCCACCCATTGATTGTCCAAATAGGAAGCTTGGTAGGTTACGCATCTCTGGATTTTCTGCATCCAGCATTCAGCATTTAACTGTCAATTGCTTTTTCAGTAGTGTCTCAAGAAGAATAAGATGTAATTAGATTATTTTGCACTACTTGATTTTTGGGACCTCTTGCCCAGACATATATGAGATGTCATTTGGCTGGAGAGAGTTGTATTAGATATAATACATACACGGAGACATCAGATTTAAGAACTTGGTTAATACAGCCTAAGTTTTTACGTTTTTGTTCAATGTAGGACAGCATTTGTGTTGTAATTCCCCCATCTCCAGTAATGAGCAACACCCTCAATGTGACATACCTAAAAGTCTAACTTCTCTGGTATGAAAGATGAATCTATTCTATTTCACTATCTGATTGCCTTAGGAAATGGCACATCATAATGGGACTTGACCAATAGTGAACGAGTTCCAACATTGTCAACATGCCCAATGTTCCAAGCTCCTGCTGATACTAGAATATCAACTCGAATGACTGACACTAATTTGGTTTCATTCAACTACCAAACAAGTTCTTCCTCTGTTTCCATAGTGTTTACTTAAACTCCTTTCTAGGTTCTCAATATAATTCTGTCTTTCCTTAAGGAGATATAGAGAAATGCTCTCTTGTGTCTAGGGGATTCAACAATTAATATATAAATATTCACATAAAGACGACTTTTCATATAGCTGCATATATAGTACAAGTTTTTGGCTAAGGGGAGTGGTTTCGCCACTGTCCTATTTAGGCCCTCTTATTTCTAAGTATATTTTCAAATTTACTCATTAATTACATACCTAGTGTCAAAGTAGGAGAAGAAATATAGAATAACAAGGGAGGGGTGCTTAATTGGTGTACATGATAGATTTCTTCATACCCTAAATCTTTTAGAATATGGAAGGAACAAAAGGGGACTCTGCTGTCCATCATTTAATGCCCTCGTCATCAACATTGCTTGACAAAAATGAAGAAGGATGAGGGAACTAAGCACCGTGAGTTATACTCCAAGTTCTGAATAAATAATGAATCTGTGAGTTCAGAGTTGCTTTGAAACAGTAACAGGATATGATCTTAAAGATTCTTTAAGCTCATGCATGTTTAGCTCAATAGGATAGTCTCTTCCAACTGAATGTTTGATTTAAATAGTCTTTTGCTTTTCATGCCTCCAAATTAGCTTGTGAATTCATCAGATTTTTTTATTCTTTAGTTGGTATATCTTTTCCTCAATTACTTAATTCTGGCTTCCACATTTTACCAGAGTTTCGGACCTATCAAAAGAATCCATGAGATGAAAAAGATGATAAATAAGTTCGCTGGGGCAAGTTGTACCTTTCGCCTTCGAGTAATGCTCAATGACATCATCAACTAACTTGTCAAAACTTGGTATGTAGCCATGAAGACCTTCTGAAAGACCAAATCCAGGATAATCCATGGCAAATACTCCATAACCGGAAGATGCTAGTTTTCTTGCAATGCCTAAGAAGGAAGACAAGTTTCAGGAAGAATTTCACAAGAAATACTAGTCTGAGACTTAATACGTGTTTGCCAACCACAAACCTTCAACAAAAAATGTGCATGTATCACCATAAACAATGACAGAAGTATAGCATGGCTTTGGGGGAGCTTGTCGCTGGAAGCCAACTTTTAGAGAAGATCTCCAGTCCTCGAGAATTAACCTCATATGACTGCACTACCAAATTTCACAGAATTATGTAAAGAAAACCACATAACAAATCATGAATATTATACCAAAATGCTAATATTGGATGCTATAAATTACCATATACTTAGAGTTCTTCTCATTTGCTTGGTACTACTAGGAAAAGGAAGACAATATCCAGTCATAGTGCATAGTTCAGGTGAATTTTGTCATATTTCTCAAACTATACTCTTCATTTCATTTTGAAAAAGTTGAGATAACTACCGCCTTCATTCAATTTGTTTAAAAAAAAGTAAAACTCTTTAACCAAACAGATCTTTCAAGAGTTACTCTCTTCTTTCCCCTTTAAATTTGTATACCAATACATATTTCATTCACATGACAGAATAACTAAATTTAAAGTGATTGGAAACCAAGTTTCATTTGATGTCCTGAAATTAATTACATACTGCATGGTCCTCCATAATCTTAAAAAATAAAACCTTCTTGACTATATGAGAAAAAAGATGACTGTATTTTGTCATTTTTTACTTCACAATTTTATAAGATTCTTTCATGTCAAGGTCCAATTTTCTTAATATAAAGTTATAGGTATTAATTGCTTGAGCCGAGGGTCTATCGAGACAACCCCTATACCTTTTCAAGGCAGGGTAAGGCTTCATACGCACCACTCCCCCATACCCCACTTATAGGATCAAATTGGGTATGTTGTTGTAAGTTACAAGTGTTAAAGATATTGTTGCACACATAGAAAATAATCTTGTTGCACTAGAAAAGGCATTGAAGTAACTATGAGATGTCATATTAACTTCATCTAGAATTCAAAGAAAAAAAAAGAAAAGAAGGCAAGTTCATAATCTCACTCTGCAAGAAAGTACACAAGAGATCATTTTGTTGTAGAAAAGAAATAGGATGCTTCAAGAATAACTTGAATTTTTAAGAGTGGAAAATGAGGATGTAAGAAAAAAAGTGTACCTCCTTCATCTTCAATCCAGCATGTGGCATCTGCGTGAAAGCAAATAAAGAATCATTAAATCAAATTAAGAACAGGTAAGTAACATGACACTTTCTAAAAGGATTCAGTTCCTCATGACCACTATCTGCAGTCGCAGAAAAATTAGAAAGTTGAAGAAGTGTTTATAAAGTCTCAACTGTCATAACTCGATTGCACATAAGTAAACAAATTTTTAATCACACAAATGATACCATTCCTCAAAATACATCAAACACAAGTGTCTTTCATTATTTTAAGAGTTGAAAGAGGAAAGAGAACTGAAACCACTTGATTTCCATTGGATAGTAAACTGGACTAAGGCAATTTACATAAAGGTGTTTTTGAGTTAGTAAAGCTTTGATTTTTCTGCCCTTAGATTAGGAAAATTGAAGTACTGCTGCTGTCAATAAGTAAGATGTATTACTGATGTTTTAATGGACTAATGACAGAAAAGGGAATAGTCAGTCTTGTTATGCCCTTGAATATAAAGGTCAAACATGAACTTACGGTTTGAATGAATAGTGAACAACTTAAATCCCTTCTCTTCGAAATGATCTATTTGTAAATGCTTCATATAATCTCGGTGTAATGTGCAAGTTATACGATTTTATCAAGAAAAGGGGGGAAATTTAATCGGGATTGCAGTCTATAGAGCAAGACTTTAGGTTCCACGCAACTATGTCAATTCCTTTGAAGTTGACAATGATCAATCTCTTAGTTCTAAGTAAGGAACACTTTCTACTTGCATCAACAGAAGAAAATCTGTTCAGTCAACTAATCAATCAATTAACTAAATCTCAATCCCAAACATCATTTTGACAAGTAAAATATCTATTCCACAATCACAAAAGCTTTTCTTGATAAGTAGCTATGCCTCAATCCCAAACTAGCGGTGTGACCATATGAATTCTCTTATTATATCCAGTCCATTAAGTCAGAAGCAATCAAAATCCAATCTTTGAATCTGACAATGAGTCTTTTTCAACTAACAACATCAAATAGGATCTCTACACAAATAGTCAGACAAATTTACCGTTTACTTTTCTAGTCTGTATACATAGATTATACATATAGTATAACATCTATTTTTAGCTAAAACAGTTGGATGAACGAATATCTTGGTTAATTCTCCAATCGACTAAGCAGTACCTTAAAGAGACAAAAATCAATTGACAACTGAATATCCTTAAAAGCATCCCTAGCGAGACGCCTTGCTTCCACTTTGTCCATATTAGCATCTATTATCTTCTGCAATTCCTCACTTATACCTTCAAACTTCACTGACTTCCCCATTGCTGCTTTCTCACTCCTTACACAATTCGGTGTCCTTGTTTTCAATGCTACAACAAATAAAAATCAAATCTTGAGAATACCACCAAATGAATGCCTCCTGGAAAACTTGCTGGGTTTCAAAGTTCAAAGCCATGACATTATAATAGGATTTCAAGAAAATTTATTTAATTGTATTCTTTTCCTTTCTGTTTACTTTTCCACTGTCCAGCAGATTTTATTTATTTTTGATAAAATAATTGGATTCTCTACAAGAGTAATCTAATATTCTTTACAGCTCTCTAATTTGATGAGCTTACGTGCTGCTGTCATGTAGTATTAATTTAATCAGAATATGGATCTCAACTATAAACGCAACAAGTTCTGTTTATTGAGAACTTGTTTTGCCACACCAAACATGTTTTGATATTATTTTATTTCTTATTTATATTTTTTTATCACTTCTTAAGAACTTCTTCTTATTCATAATTGTGCCTCAATCACCAAAAAATGGTTTCTTTAATTTTTAATTTTCAGATTGCTTAAACGTAACTATCAATTTAGCTTTTTAAATGTTCAAAGAATCATATAAGATATTCCTACTATCTTTCAAGTCAAAGAAGAAAAAGAAGTAAAATAATCAATAATCCAACTTCCCTATAGCCTTTTTAAGTCAAAATGTTGCTATTCAACTATCATAAAAGTAGGTTCTTTGATTATATAAATCTTCTATAGAAACAATTACTCACTCCATTTCAATTTGTTTGTAACAAAGATATTTAAATCTTGTGGGCTTAAAAAATGTCCCCTGGAAACTTAGAATTTAAGTATTACCAAAAAAAGAAAAAAGATATTCGCTCTGAAACAAATTATAAAAGAAAGTAAGACAAACAAATTGAAACAGAGAGTGTATTACAGTGGGGATGAAAAACGAAGTTATGGTAAACATAAAGGGAAGAAGTAATAAGCATAGGACAACAGCAATTCAAGAAATTATCATACCTGGAGCAATATAGCTGATAGTTCCGAGAGTCTTGGTTTGAGCAATGTTTCCTTCTTCTGCCAACATTTTTGCAATTCCAAAATCTGCAACATGAGCAGTAAGATCCTGATCAAGAAGCACGTTACCTGGCTTCATATCACAGTGCACAATGGGTGTTGTATAATCATATGATGAAGATTCTTCATGGCTAGTGCTACATCGATCATTATATTGAGTCTTCCGTTAGGCATGTACTCCAGCAAAATCACTGTAAAATCCACATTTGAGCAAGTCAACACTATCTTGACCAAGTTTCTATGTCTTACATTGCTTGAAATTTGACATTCTGAATCGATTGCATATCAAAAACTTTGATTGCAAAGACAGAAAATGTACCTTGGTAGACTGTACCAGTACTTCCACTTCCTACTAGATTGGACTGACTAATATTTTCTGTTGCTTGGAGAAGCTCATACTATGTGATTTTTTGATGTCTCATTCTAGGGGGGGAAATCGGATTTATTGTTTTTAATCGCATGTTGCTTTCTTGACCGAATCATCCACGTGAAAAACAGCGCGACCATTATCAGAATTGTTGCAGCAACAGGTACTGTAGTTCCAAGGATAAGGGACTTTTTCCTTGTTGTCTTTCTGCCTTGAGCTGGACATAAAAGAATATATAAGTCAGGTGCTCCACAAAGTTATGGTAAACATAAAGGGAAAAAGTAATGCTCCACACGCCTGATAACAGTGCAGTCTCGTAAGGTGCTATGTAATGAGAGCACAAAAATGAGTACGTAGTGTAGTAAAATCTTAATTAAATTTAGATGTGTCATTGAGATTTTGGGTAGCTTGTGCCCTTATATCCCATATAAATAATAGTATGTTTAAGACCAGTTTGCCATAAGAAAGCATCCCCACGACCCCACCACTTCAGCAGAACCCTTTATCTGCCATCATTGCTCATCAGAAAGAGACATGAAAACCCCAAACTGGAAAATTCACAAATAAAGCCTCTCCAATGGCGTCGCATATGGGAAGCTATCAGCTCCCTCTACAACCATCAAGAAAGTTACGTTCTTTTCATGTTCAGAGCAGCAGCAGCTGCAGCTTCAACAAGCAAGAACCAGCTCAAAACTCAACTGGGTTACAGTTTATTTGCAAGAAGAAGCTACTCAGTGATCTTACCACATGGGGAATTGGAGGCCCTTGTAATTACTTCGTTCAAGTCTTTAACCAAACCCAACTTGTTTCGGCTGTCAGGTTCCATTTCTTTATCCCTCAACTTTGGGAGATTGAATCATAATCGATTGATTGACTCGTAGTTTTTAAAATCTGCCCTAATTATACAATGCAGGTACTGTAATGAGCAATCCATGAGATTTATGATCTTGGGTAAAGGCTCGAATTGTTTGTTTGATGATATGGGTTTTAATGGCTGCGTAATTCTCAATCGAATTGAGTTGTTGGAGAAGATAGAATCTGGAGTATACCGGGTCGGAAGTGGATACCCATTTAATCGCTTTGGAGTTATGTCTGCAAATGAAGGGTTTTCTGGGCTTGAATTTGCTGCTGGTGTTCCTGGGACTGTTGGTGGAGCTGCTTACATGAATGCAGGAGCAAATGGGCAGGTAAATTAAAAAGCTTACAATAGATGTGAGATTTTAAGTCTCTTTATGCCATTGTTGTTCTTGTTCTTTTTCTGTATGTGTGTATTGCTTTTCCAATTAGTTGTCATGTTTTCTTCATAGTCACATTTCGCGTTCATGATTATTTTGATTTGATGTCCTTGAGCTGAAGGTGTTTCGGAAACAACCTCTCTACCTTCACACATCGCTCTTGTGAGATTACTTTGATTTTCAAATATGATACTGAGAATGCATCCTTCTTTTTCTACTAATTTTCTTATTGACATTGATTATGAAAGGAAACAGCTGCTGCTATTGATAGCATAGAGATCATCACAAATGAAGGCGAATCTAGGATGCTGAATAGAAGAGAGTTAAATTTTGGCTACAGATTATCACCATTTCAAGAAATGAAAGACTTGGCATCCATTACTGCAGTTACATTCCGGCTAAAGTTTTCTAAAACTGCACGAGAAATGCAGCAAGAATACTTGGCTAGGTAATTGTTTCTAATGTGGTCCGGCCTGTTCTTATTTTGAATGTCAGTTTTCAACCACAATAAAGATGGTTTCTTTGCAGAAGATGGAGGGCACAACCTTTGGGGCAGAGAAGTGCTGGTTCAGTTTTCCGAAATCCATCTTCTATGGGTGTTTCTGCTGCAGAATTGATAGAGAAAAGTGGGTTGAAAGGGTTGAGAGTTGGTGGAGCCATGGTCTCAAACAAGCATGCCAACTTTTTCATAAATTGTGGTTCTGCAACTTCTCAAGACATGCTTGAGCTCATACGCTTAGTTAAGGATGCAGTAAATCAGAAGTTTGGAGTGGAACTAAAGGAAGAAATCTTGTACATTCATCCATCTTAGAAACAAGTTATTGAAATAGCTTATGTATTCATTGACTTAAAACCTTTACACTTTGCTCATAAGTTCACGCGCTGGCTGATCATTTACGGATAACATAAGAAGGCCTAAAACATTGGTTAATGAGTCCTATGCTGTTTCTTTTCTGGGCTACTAGTTAGAGCTTTGGTGATGCAGTGAGTAAGAATTCCAACAGGGCAAAACAGCAAGCACAGAGACACAGAATGGCGGGTTTCGATATCATTCTGCAATCCATCATGATAAACCTGCCTGTTTCAAGTGAAATACTCCAAGTGAGATGTCTAACTATGGCATCCTCCTCATGTTATACAAAAAAAAAAAAACGAAGGGGCATAGGCCAACAAAGATAAGATGCCTAGAGATTGACCTTGCAGCAAAAAGATCAATGGCCAACAGATGAATCCATGCAGAAGCTAACGTCACTTCATTGGAGAACATCTTCGCTATACCAGACAGCTGAATGAAAGGAAGTGTTAAGATCCCGATAATGCAGTTTTGACAAATTATTATGTGGTTGAGCACAGACCTCCGGGAGCCAGTATTTACTAGCAAACATCAGCCGAATTGTATCTGGTGTCCAGGAGAGGTATAATAGATATGCGTACAGAAGTCCAAGCACAATGTAGGGTATGCTGCTTTTCATCGCTTTTCTGGTCTGCATTTGAAATTATGTTCAGTTACAACTTCTCATTGAAATAAAACAATGACTTTCATATACACAAGACAAGGACTGAAGTTGTGCCCTAACCGTTCTACTTTGTCTGAAGCTGGTAAGTGTTTAATTTAGAAAAATCTTTTGAATTCATAATATGAGTGGAAGTTTAATCTTCAGTACACTGGAAAAGAAATCCTTAAGAAGTTCAGATTGACAGTACTTAAAAAACCTTACAAGTTCAGCTTTAGGAGCCACAACCATGACGGTATAAAACGGAAGAACTGCTGCTGTTCCCACTGTGAAAGCAGTAGATGCAACTTCTGAACTTGGCACCCCTACAAAAGAACATAGAAACTCAACTAAAAGCTTGACCAATGTCAGTAGTTGGCATAAAAGTCTGCCAAAACCAGAAGCTAAACTGTACAGAAGATTAGCTTAAAAACAATCTTATTCTCCAGATAAACAAAAAAAGGGCAATGAATGAGACAATACTTCTCAACTGCAGCAATAACTCAATCAAACACACATCTAAAACTACTTTCTCATGAACATTTAAAACAATAGATAATTTATTACAAAGAATGGGGTTTGTAAGAAAGTAATTTACAGCAAGCAGACACCATAGGACTTTTTCTTCGCGAAAGAGTTCTTTGAAGATTTAGTTGAGTAATGATTCTTGATCCTCCCAGAGAACTCCCTCCACTGCTAAGATTGGTTCCAAATCCACCAATACGTTGACTTAAAAGGTCAGACTTCATTTGTCTAAGAGCAGGAGAGGCAGTCTGGTTTCTCCTGGTATTCAGAGGGACTTTTGACGCCAAGGCCGGTGCCCAGCAGTTCATCTGCAACAAGTAATGGTTCGTTTCAGGAAATGAAATTATAGACTGATAAACAAAAATGACTGCGTGAAAAGCAGTTAAATTTCGTTGTAGCCTCCAACTTGTTCAGGTTCAATGCATTGCAAAACCTTATTTATTTGTAGTCCTATTCCGAAAGGTGTGCTAGACCTCACATTGATCTAAAACACCTTCATTTAGCTAGTGCCTCAATCTTCAATAATCTCCACATCTATGTAGGCTTAATAGTGAATGTGGACTCCCTGCTTACAGATATGTTGAGAGAAAGTCTTAGAGCAGAAACGTGTTACGACAAGTAATTGTAGACGAAGATATTGGATTTCACATCATTGCACGTGCACGTTGGTTAAGATGACAAAATGCCCTTCTAGCTTTGTGGCCTTCGCCAACATCTCTTCCAACGAAGAAGTTAGCGTAAATTTCCATTTCTGGTTGCCTGTAACTCAATAATGTGAACCTAAGAGCTTACCCTGTGCAAAAAGGACTTCTGCTAGTGCCAGCAGAGGGAAAGAGTGGGCATATATACACTGTACACACTTCTTGTATTTCAAAAAGAGGCTATTCCCACGTCATTACTAGAAACACAAGCGTTTCCCACTACGAATCATAATAGTGGGAAACTTCCTAATTTTTCTATACTAAAAGATTATTACTTTTTTCTTTTTCTCATCGATTCAATCAAAATATGTACCGACTATTTTTCAGTGGGAATAACCCCTAACTCGTGGGCTAACAATATCTTCCTAAAGCATCACGAGGGCGTTCGTTCAAGCTTATAAACTGATCAAACAACTCAACTAAATATCAAGCTTATAAACTGATCAAACAACTCAACTAAATATCAATACCCAGCAAGAAACAGTGGATGACTGTGGAGGCCCTTTTGAGAGGCAAAAAACATATCAGAGCTAAAACAGAAACAGAGAGCAAGACATAGAAGCAGAAAGAAAGAAAGAAAGAGCATACCTTGAGTGAAACATGGGAAGAAGAAGAGAAGTACATGCTTTATTGTTGTTGAAGTTGCAACAATAATGAGAAAAACAGAAGCAACAAAAAGTATAATTTATTTTTAGCTTTAGAAGCAACTCAAAGTTTGGTGCAAATAAAGAAATCATGAAGTGACTAATAATGTTAATAATATATTGCATTTTGTGATGTTAGTTGAGAATTTGCCAAATCCGACCACACACCTCTATTTGGACGGAAAGTTGTTTAAGCACTTACTCCTTGGTGCTACTTTACACCTTTTGCGCACATGAACATATAATATTTTTAGGATTATAGCTATAAATGATTGTTTAGTATTTAAACTTTAGATAAAAATTAAGTATCATTAAATTTATTCTTGTGTTTTTATTTTATTAATTTAATACTTGATCTGTCATTAAAATATATTTTTTGTGTTTTCTTGAACTCTAGAGAAGAATTGAGAGATAGGACTTGAATACAAGAAGCAAGATTTAAAAACTAGGACTGATTTGTATCTATGATGAATATTTACCTAATTTATCTTGTTTGATTCAGGAACGAGAAGATAAATCTTGATACTCCATAATTGATTAAATCTATTTCCGTTTACTGATGTAGTTAGATTATCAATTGTGATAGGTGGTTAGAGGTTTGAAAGATCATAACGATATTATTAACCTCGTGAGTCACTCGAATTCTAAAGGAGAAAATACTTTGCATGAATTCATAGTCTAAGGTGGAGCCTAAAATTTCTTAAATCATTGATAAAAGAGAAAATGCTCAAATATGTCATTGAACTTTGTGAAAAGACTAATTTATGTTATCCATTAAAATTTGGCTCATCTGTGCTATTGTCGTTTGAGAAAAGACTCATCCGTGCAATTACTTTTTAACTTTGTTTTTGTGAATCACTTTTTACCTCAATGCCAAACAACTTTTCACTTGAAATTTTAGAACAAATGTACTCTTTTTACTCAAAAACACCATGGACACATGCATAACATCAAAAACTTTCAAAATTCCTACTTCTTCATTTCTTCACGAGATTACCTCAATATTTTTTTTTTTTGTTAAAAAGCCAAAATTTGATATTCACTTGTGGAGTTGAAAAAGTTACACCCATATTTAAATAATGTAAAAAAAAAAAAACAGAAACCAATCCCAAAATTGTGAAAATCTGCTTTGATTCGTGTTTTTGTTTCCTAGTATTTTTTGAAACTATGTTAAAAATGTCAAGTGATTTGGAGTTGTGTTGAAAATTATATTGTTAAAGGATGTTGAAGTCTTACTTTGAAAAATTTCAAGTGGTTCTTGTTAAATTGAGTAGACTTCGAGGTCAAATACAATATCCACTTAGCTCAAATAAAAACCTAATTGAATTTGAATCATTGTTATTTACTTTTATAATTTATTTATTGCAATTGCTAGTTAGAAATACAATATTCAAACTCATTTGGCATTTAATTATAGTCAAAAGAAAAACTAGATATTTGCTAATCATAAATCTTTTGGCTTAATAATTTGTATATTACTTATTTGATCACGTACACTTATCATTAGTTCACTTTTTTTTTTGTTGTTTTCGAACTCAAGATTTTTACACACTTCTGAAGCAAAATTTTTCAAACAAGAGAGATAAAACGCATTGCTTTTTATTTCATATAGAACATTCAGATCTTCAATATTTTTTTCTTTACAAAATAATAAGTTGAAAAATAAATAAAATAGAGGGGCAGGAAGGACATCAGGCTAAATCTTAGTTTCTTACTTCAGCTCCTATCCCTTGGCCTTCCTAATCCATGAAAAAATTGGGCAGAACCAAACTGAAAAAAATAAAAATTGGACAAGTAATTACTAGGAAGTATGCTCATCCAACCAAGAAATTATGTCACCAAGAACTCGAAGTATCATATCATCCGGTTCACCCTCGAGCAAAGAATGATAAGCATCCTTGTAAAGGATCAGTTTCTTGTCCGAACTACTTGCCTTCTCGTACAATGCTTTGCTGATGGATGGATCAGTCACTCTGTCATTCTCTCCATGTAATATTAGCAATGGCAGATAGACCTACAAAATCGTAAAACTGTTAGTTGTTGTTTAGATATCTTGTCTATCAAAGAATAAGGTACATTTGAAGTCTAGCCTTAGAAAAGGGAGCTTGAACTCTTTCTGAACTACAAGAGCAGAAAAAGATGAACCATCTTGAATGAATTACAAAGTCAAAAACAGTGGCAGGTATAATCACCAGAAACAGTTAGCAACACCAACAAAGATATGCAGCTAGGACAATGGAGTTTCAAGTTTCCAATCATAGACTTACTAGCATGCAAAGACACAAGGTCCAATCACTAATAAACAGTAAATATGATGATAATCAATACTACGATAAACAGAAAATGAAAACACATGACACCTTATCAAGTTGTTTCTCTAATTCTTGGGTGGTATTAAGTAACTCCACTGCAGTTTGTAGACGGGGTTTGTGCTTGTAAGCAATGACATTATATGCAGCCTGCATGCAGAAGAAAACAGTAGAGAGTACATTATAACATGAAATCCCACGAGATATAAACATGTTGAAGCCTGTGATTGTAATTATTATGTTCAATAAATCAAAATTTTCCTATTGGAAGCCTTTTAACACGCCTTTTTTTTCAGGTGAGAGAGCTAATGGCGACTATAAATTTTTAAACGACTCTTGTGCTACTAACCTCTAATATCATGTACTCTTTCCGTCCTAAAATTGACATATGTCTAAGAGCTGTTACAGAATAGAAAGAACACATACCTGTTCTCTCTTCTTCACATCTCTGAATGCTAACTCTGCTAGATCCTGCTGCGGAACTAGCTTTTGCTTTGGAAGAAATTTTGCTATGCCCACTAGAATTTGTGTAACTAACCATGGTGGTACCATGTCATCTGCAATCTGTACAACAATACCACTCATCACTCAAAACTATCGATCTAATTAAGACGATAACATCAATTAGAATTCAGAATAGTCTCCAGAAGCTTACTTTGCACATTGGTGCGACAAGAACAGCGCCGTTCCATGCATCAGGTTGCTTCATGTGCACCTTCAGAGCTACTGCTCCACCCATTGATTGCCCAAATAGGAAGCTTGGTAGGTTGCGTATCTCTGGATTTTCTGTAGCCAGCGTTTAACTGTCAATTGCTTTTTCAGTAGTGTGTCAAGAAGAAAAAGATGTAATTAGGTTATTTTCCACTACTTGATTTTGAGACCTCTTGCCCAGACGTATATTAGGTATAATACATTCACGGAGACATCAGATTTATAAACTTGGTTAATACAGGACAACATCTGTGTTATAATTCCCCCATCTCCAAAAATGACCAACACACTGCATATGGTATGCCTAAAAATCTCTGGTATGAAAGATGAATCTATTCTACTTCACTATCCGATTGCCTTAGGAGATGGCACATCATAATGGGACTTGACCAATAGTGATCAGTTCCAACATTGTCAGCATGCCCAATGTTCAAAGCCCCTGCTAATACTTAGAAGATCAACTCGAATGACTGACACTGATTTGGTTTCATTCAACTGCCAAACAAGTTTTCCCTCTGTTCCCGTAGTGTTTATTTAAACTCCGCTCTAGGTTTTCTCAATACAATTCTTGCTTTCCTTAAGGAGATCTAAAGAAATGCTCTCTTGTGTCTATGGGATTCAACAATTTATATATATGCACATAAAGAAGACTTTTTATACAGCTGCATATATAGTACAATTTTTTGGCCAAGGGGAATCAGTTGAACCCCTTCTGTCACCGTGGCTTCACCACTGTCCAATTTGGGTCCTCTTATTTCCAAGTATATATTCAAATTTACTCATTAATTACATACCTAGTGTCAAAGTAGGAGCGGAAATATAGAATAACAAGGGAGGGTGTTTAATTGGTGTACATGACAGACTTCTTCATACCTAAACGTTTTAGAATGTGGAAGGAACACACGGGGGCTCTGCTGTTCATCGTTTAATGACCTAGTCATCAACATTGCTTGACAAAAATGAAGAAGGATGAGGTAACTTAGCACCGTGAGTTATGCTCCAAGTCATGAATAAATAATGAATTTGTGAGTTCAAACTTGATTTGGAACAGTAATAGGGTATGATCTTTTAGTTTGTCGCACAGTTACATAGACCATCAAACTTTGAGGCCTTCTATTTCATTCTACAAGGAACAAAATCACAACATACATTTTTCAAATAGTTCACTCTCTCAATCTTTCTTCTTGAAAAAATGGACTATTCATTTATGACCATAATAAACTGAACTCCAACATTTTTTTAGAAAGAAAGTACCAGAAGTTCAATCAAACAGATGAATGTTACTCCATTAGCAAGACACTTTAAGCTCATGCATTGCTTAGCTCAAAAGGATAGTCTCTTCCAAGTGAATGTTTGATTTAAATATTGTCTTTTCATGCGTTCAAATCTTAGCTTTTGAATTCATCAAATTTTGTTATTCTTAAGTTGGTATATCTTTTCCTCAACTAATTAATTCTGGCTTCTACATTTTACCAGAGTCTCGGACCTATCAAAAAGAATCCATGAGATGAAAAATAAGTTGACTGGGGCAAGTTGTACCTTTCGCCTTCGAGTAATGCTCAATGACATCATCAACTAACTTGTCAAAACTTGGTATATAGCCATGAAGACCTTCTGAAAGACCAAATCCAGGATAATCCATGGCAAATACTCCATAACCGGAAGATGCTAGTTTTCTTGCAATGCCTAAGAAGGAAGACAAGTTTCAGGAACAATCTCCCAAGAAATACTAGTCTGAGACTTAATACGTGTTTGCCAACCACAAACCTTCAACAAAAAATGTGCATGTATCACCATAACCATGACAGAAGTATACCATGGCTTTGGGGGGGCTTGTCTCTGGAAGCCAACTTTTAGAGAAGATCTCTAATCCTCGAGAATTAACCTCATATGACTGCGCCACCAAATTTCATAGAATTATGTTAAGTAAAACACATAACAAATCATGAATATTATACCAAAATGCAATATTTATACCAAAATGCTAATATTGGATGCTATAAATAACCATATACTTAGAGTCTTCTCATTTGCTTGGTACTACAAGGAAGACAATATCCAGTCATAGTGCATAGTTCAGGTGAATTAAGTCATATTTCTCAAACTATCCCCTTCATTTCATTTTGAAAAAGTTGAGATAACTACCGCCTTCATTCAATTTGTTTCAAAAAAAGTAAAACTCTTTAACCAAACAGATCTTTCCACAGTTACTCTCTTCATTCGCCTTTAAATTTGTACAGCGATACATATTTCATTCACATGACAGAATAACTACAATTAAAGTGATTGGAGACCAAGTTTCATTTGATGTCCTGAAATTAATTTCATACTGCATGGTCCTCCATAATTTAAGAAAATAAGACCTTATTGACTATTAGAGAAAAAAAGATGATTGTATCTTGTCATATGCTAATTCACAATTTTATAAGATTCTTTCATGGCAAGGTCCAATTTTCTTAAGATAAGTTATAGGTATTAATTGCTTTACATACTTGATTTTTGTATTGCTTTACTTGAGCCTCAAGGCAGGGTAAGGCTGCATACACACCACTCCCCCATACCCCACTTGTAGGATCACATTGGGTATGTTGTTCTTGTAAGTTACAAGTGTTAAAGATATTGTTGCACACAAAGAAAATCTTGGTGCGCTAGAAAAGGCATTGAAGTAACTATGAGATGTCATATTAGCTTCATCAAGAATTCAAAGAGAAAAGATGAAAAGAAAAAGTACATGCAGAAGTAATCACACATGAGATCGTTTTGTTTTAGAAAAGAAATAGGATGCTTCCAGAATAACTTGAACTTTCAAGACTGGAAAATGAGTATATAAGATAAAAGGTTTACCTCCTTCATCTTCAATCCAGCATGTGGCATCTGAGTAAAAGCAAATAAAGAATCATTAAATCAGATTAAGAACAAGTAACAAACGTGACACTTTCTAAAAGGATTCAGTTCCTCATTAGCACTATCTGCAGTCGCAGAAAAATTAGAAAGTTGAAGAAGTGTTTATAAAGTCTCAACTGTCATAACTCGATTGCACATACTTGAACAAATTTTTGATCACACAAATGATACCATTCCTCAGAATAAATCAACCACAAGTGTCCTTTCATTATTTTAAGAATTGAAAGAGGAAAAGAGAACAGAAACCGCTTGATTTTCATTGGATAGTAAACTGGGTTAACGCAATTTTCTTAAAGGTCTTTTGAGCTAGTAAAACTTTGATTTTTCTGCCCTTAGATTAGGGAAAAAATGTAGCACAGCTGCTTCTTTAATCAGGAAAATGATTTACTGCTGTTTTAATCAACTAATGACAGAAATAGTGAACGGTCGGTCTTGTTATGCCCTTGAATCTAAACGTCAAACATGAACTTATACGTTGAGTGAATAGTGAACGACTTAAATCCCTTCTCTTCGAGATGATGTATTTATAGATGCTTCATATAATCTCGGTGTAATATGCATGTTATACAATTGTATCAAGAAAAGGGGAAAATTTAAGCAGAATTGCAGTCTATAGAGCAAGATCTTAGGCTCCACACAA
The DNA here is from genome assembly GCF_036512215.1 of Solanum lycopersicum. Lineage (NCBI taxonomy): Eukaryota > Viridiplantae > Streptophyta > Magnoliopsida > Solanales > Solanaceae > Solanum > Solanum lycopersicum. The sequence continues at coordinate 51,369,160 of NC_090801.1, read as the reverse complement.
CTATGTCAATCCCTTTGAAGTTGACAATAATCAATGTCTTAGTCCTAAGTAAGATACACTTTCTACTTTCATCAACACAAGACAATCTGTTCAATCAACTAACTAAATCTCAATACCAAACATCATTTTGACAAGTAAAATATATATGCCTCAATCACAAAAACTTTTCTTGATAAGTTGCTATGCCTAATCCCAAACTAGCAGTGTGACCATATGAATTCTCTTATATCCAGTTTATCAAGTCAGAAGCAATCAAAATCCAATCTTTAAAGCTGACAATGAATCTTTTTCCACTAAAACCATCAAATAGGGATCTAAATTTACATTTTACTTTTCAATCAACTAAGCAGTACCTTAAAGAGACAATGATCAATTGACAACTGAATATCCTTAAAAGCATCCCTAGCAAGGCGTCTTGCTCCTACTTGGTCCATATTAGCATCTATTATCTTCTGCAATTCCTCACTTATACCTTCAAACTTCACTGACTTCCCCATTTCTGATTTCTCACTCCTTACACAATTGGGTTTCCTTGTTTTCAATGCTACAATAAATAAAAATCAAATCTTGAAGATGCCCAATGAAGGAAATTGAAGAAAAAAAGGAAAAAAATTGGGCATACCATCAAATGAATGTCTCCTAAAAAACTTCCCAGGCTTCAAAGCCATGGCATTATCATAAGATTCCAAGAAAAATTATTTTATTGGGATTTTCGTTAATTGTATTCTTTTCCTTTTTGTTTACTTTTACTCTGTCCAGCAGATTTTTTTTCTTTTTCTTTTTTTTGATAAAATAATTGGATTCTCTAGAAGAGTAATCTAATTTTTCTTCTAATTTGATGAGTCCACGTGACTGCTGTCATATTATATTCCCTCTCTCCATTTTTTTTTTAATTATCCTAAAAATAAATATTCAAGATTACTTATCAATTTAAATAATTAAAAAAAATTAACTATTTTTTTATTTTTGTATTTAATAATTACTCCATTTTGTTTAATTAAAAATTATATAAAATTTTGATATTTTTAATATAATAAAATTATATTAATAAAATTATATCTTGTATTAAAATTTTTGTTGAGAAAAATATATAATTATACCATGATAAAATAATTTTAGACAGAAGAAAAATATTAATTTAATCAGAAGTTGACAAATGTATATCGACCTCCTATAAACGAGTAAGAACACTAATGTTGAGGTTTGAATTTGGTATTTGTTTCTTTCTCTCTTAAATATTAGTATAAATTATTTTTGATTTGTATTGATTTTTGAGCAATTTTCACATATAATAAATATAAAAATTAAATTTATATGTTATAATTATAGTGTGTATATTTGTGGGCCATAGCAAATATTATGTTTGCTATGGAATATCAGATTGTATAACTCGTTGGCTCCTCTTTATATTTGTATAATTTCGTTGACAATCGTTTGTATAAATCTGTATCAGCCTCTCGTTTGTATAAATCGTTGGCAGCCCTCAATTTAATTTTATGTGTTTGTATATCTGCATAAAATTCAAATTTGTTGAATCAAAAGAAAACATTTGTATATCAAATCTTTCAAACTGTAATTTGTATATCTATATGTTCTTGTTCTTGTGTTTTTTAGTTGCATATGTAATATGTATAATATGTATATAAATAAAAATTTGTATTAGTTGAATTTGTTTATGTAAAAATAAAATGTTTGTATATCAAATCTTTCGTACTGTAATTTGTATAACTATATGTTCTTGTTGTTGTGTTTTTTAGTTGCACGTGTAATATGTATAATATGTATATAAATAAAAATTTGTATTAGTTGAATTTGTTTATGTAAATGAAAATTCATGAAAAATAAATAAATTTTCTTTTTTTACATATGGCTATATGCCTGAAGCAGACACCATTTTCTTGTATACTCTATTTTTGAATCCCGATAGTTTTGTAACCGCAGTGAAAAAAACAATTATTTTCTTGTCCTTTCGCTCGGAGAAATTGCTATAGCAAATTATATGAAATAGTAGCTACGAATTGAAAATAAAGTAGAGTATAGCTATAACATTTAATTTGAATTAATAGTTTGCTATTATATATAATTTTTCTTTAATTTTATTAGATATGTTTATTATCATTGTTAAAAATATAATTATTGAATGTAATAAAAATAAATAAAAAATAAACGAATATAAAATATTTTATTATGCTTTATTAAAAAAAGATTTCTCTGTCATTATCATTGATGATGAAAAAGATAGTTTGAAAGTGTTCATATAAGGAAATATGTTACTTGTTGTTAAAAGGGGCTTTATCACCTCATTGTCATCTACTGTGTGTTTAGTAGGCTTGAAACTTATTTTGATATTATTTTATTTCTTATTATATTTTTTACCATTTTTAGGAGCTTTCACTTTATTAATGACTTGTTAATGCGGTAATAACAAATTGTGTATTACTTCACAATTGTGCCCAATCACCAAAATAATGATAATTTTTTATTAGATTGAAACATCATTGTCTATTTTCAGATTACTTGCACGGAACTATCAACTTTGATTTTAAATGTTCAAATAATCAATTATTCAACCTCCCTTTAGCCTTTTAAGTCGAGTCCGAAGTTAAAAAGGTAAAAGAAAAAAAGTTATCAAAAAATCTAAAAGGATATATTATTTTTTTAATTAAAAAGGTAAAATCGCTCCTAACGGAGCGATTTTTTCTGACGAAATTGACCTATTAATTTTTATTAAAAAAACACAAAAATCACGTTATGGCAGCATTTCATCCGAAAAAAAATTCCTTAAAAATTACTGCTATGGCAGTGATTTGTCAAAAAAAAATTAACAAATGTTGCAGGGGCAAACCCAGGATTTAAATATTTTGGGTGCACCTATATAAATATAGATCAAATATAAGGTCTAAGCTAAATTTAAAATAATAATAGGCTTAATTTGGATTTGAACCCTGGTTTAGTGGTATCTCTACCTTCTACCAATTGCTCAAGAGCACTTCTATGTTTTTTATGAGTGCACTGTTGAATATATCTTACTTTCTACCAGTTTTTCAAAATAGATATACATATATACATATAATTTTTTGAAAGTTACTGGGTGCATGCCCTCACGGCATAGGGTGGGTCCGCCCTTGGGCAGACCAAATGTTGGACCAAAATATTACCTGCCTCTATTAACTTTTTTAATGAAAAAGAAATCGCTGCTATAACAGCGATTTCAATTTCATTTTTTAAAAAAAACGCTGCACTTGCAGCGATATTAAAAAAAAAATTGTCAGAACAAAATGCTCCGTCAGAAGCGATTTTACCTTTTAGTTAAAAAAAAATGATATGTCCTTTTGGAATTTTTGACAATTTTTTTTTGTCCTTTTGGCTCCGGACTCCTTTTAAGTCAAAAGCATACGAAAGTTCACTTAAGTTTTCATGACAAGTTTCTACTTTTCTGTGATAGTTCTAAAAATAATCTTTAATAATAATTAATTAACGATAATAGATTAATTAAAATTGAATATGTTTTTCTAGTGTCAATTAACACTATTTGTAAATATTTCTAAGGCTTAAGTCATTGATAGCCCCTTAAAGTTGTCCGCATAATTCATTTAGACACTTCAACTAAGACTCTTACCTATTAGACACTTTAATATTAATAAATGTTTATCTATTGAACATAAAATAACAACTATCTTTACAAATATTGTGCGTGTAATGCACACTCATTATTTTGACAAAATTACAAATAGAACTATGACACGTGGCATATGGGCCCATAATTTTAATTTTGAAAAATAAAAAATATTTTCCTACCTTTAATAATATATAAAAAATTAAATTGATTAAAAAAAATATTTCCCCCCACCCCCACCTAACCCCCACCCCATCTAACTTATTGCCCCTTTCTTCTTCATTTTCTTCTATGTTGTACCACAATCGTCATTCCTCGGCGATAACAAAAAAGAAAATGCCTAATCCCATCTCATTCCGAATTCATCCACAAAATGTTTCTCTTTCATTTTCTTCGTTATATGCTATTCCCCCGACGACTATTTCGATTTTGTAAATATAATCGACCTTGATAAATTATTTTAAATCGACAACAAAGAGAAATTAAAATTATATCAAATATTTTATAGCATTTCTAATAAGTTTATGAATGATGATAATTGCCCAATTGGAGTTATTGAAAATAAAAATGTACAGATATTGATCAATTTTTTAACTCCAAATGGTCCATTTTTTCTTCTTCTTGAAAATTCAACAGTTTTTTTTATGATTTAAAAGATTTATGTTTAATTAAATAATTTTTTTATATATTGAGTCAATGCACGCCAAGTGTCAACAAAGTAGGTATAAATATTTTTTAAAAAAATTAAAAAAATGCATTCACGCGCTCAGCAGCAGTGAAATACACTTATTTTGCCACATCAGCGTTTTGTGTTTAATAGGCACATTTCTTGAATAATTTAGGTGTTCAATAGGTATAAGTATCAATCATGGCTTCTTCCAAGACTTCTCACCATGCTTGGACAATTATTCAAAAAATATATGCAAACAAATTCAGATCACGAATCATGTCTCTTAAAGAACGCCTTTCTGTGATTCAACGAGGTGATCAAATTATATCTGAATATCTTTAGCAGATCCCTACTATAGCAGACAACTTTGCTCTTGTTTTAAATATATTCTTTAATTATTACCATTTAGAGCAATTTCTTTAATTTTTCTCTTTAATTTCATGTTGCGCTCTTTCTTTCTTTCTCCTTTTCTCTTGTCTAGCTCTTTTTTTTTTTTTTTTTGTTTCTTTCTTGCTCCCTTTCTTTCTTTCTTTCCTTCTTTCTTTCTATTACCCTTTCTTTATTGCTTTTTTTTTTGTTGCTCTTTCTCCCTTTCTTATTTATTGCTTTTTTTTCTTTTTTTTTCGTAGAATAATCAATGATTCTAGATTGTATAAAACTTGTATCAAAAGTTAATTAGACAAGTAATATAATTGTTAGAAATCAAGAGACATAAAAGAACTGCAAAATAAATTAAAACTTTAATTAAAAATGTATTACAAACATATTAAAGTTGAATTATTAGAAGAGAAGAAGTATAATCGTAACAAATGAAAAGGCATAAGAAACAACAAATTGAATTAAACTTGAATTAAAAATGTATTACAAACATATTAAAGTTGAATTATTTGAAGAGAATTAAATATGAATGCAGAATGTAGAAAACAAAAAAACATTTTTTGATCTGCATGTAAATTGAATAAAACTTGTGTCAACAATGAATTAAACAAGTAATCAATCCTAACAAATTAATCAATTAATTGCAAAATAGATTAAACTTGTATTTAAAAATGTATTACACAAATATTAAAGTTGAGGTAGAAGAGAGAATTAAGCATGAATAAGAAAATGTAACAAATAAAATATTAGAAAGTAATTTATAGAGTGAATCAAAGTTCTATCAATAATGAATTAGACAAGTATCCAATAGTAACAAATAAATCAAAAAATTGTGGAACAAATTAAATTTGTATTAAAATTGTATTACACAGAATTTAGAGTTGAATTAGAAGAGAGAATTAAGCATGAATGGAAAACGTAACTGGTGAAAGATATGACAATGATCTATAAACTGATAAGTTATATTAATAATGAATTAAACAAGTATCCAATAGTAACAAATAAATCAAAAAACTTCAAAATGAATTAAAATTCCATTAAAATTGTATTATCTAATTCAACTTTAATATAGTTACAAGACAATTTTAGTGTTATATTTAATTCATTTCAATCTAATATTTCTCCTAAAATCAATTACTATAAACTTAACAGACCCTCTTAAAATTGAGATATAAACTCCAAACGACATTTTCAATTATTTGTAGGAACTACCTATTCAAACTTATCACAAATTCGTAATATACAAATGATGAATTGAACTCTACTGTAGTCTTAAAGATTTGAAATTTCTGCTTAAAAATGTAATTTTATACAAATTTGCGGTCTTTTTGTTCCTCTATTCATCTTGTTTTTGGATAAAAATAGTGACATGCAGAAAAACTGATTTGAGGAATATAGTTATTTAGATGAAAAGTTTAAAGAAAAGAACAAAAAAAAATTAAAAAAGAAGAGATAAATATCAAAAACACACCTAAACAAAAAAAATTATTAGCGGCATTTAATTCTTAATTGCCGCTAAATATGTATTTTTAGCGGCAATTGTCACTCTTTATATAGGTCACTAAAGTCTTTAGCGACATTGATTCTAATTAAACTTAGCTAATGCGATAAAGATTTTAGCACTCTTTATTAATGTTAATATTTAATACTGCTTAAAATTATTTTTATTGTAGTGAGCCCAATACCCAAAGACCCATTCCAATTAGAGTCAATACCCAAACACCTGTATACCATGGCTATAGAAGCCAACTGTTAGAGAAGATCTCCAGTCCTCGAGTATTAACTGCACCACCAAAATTTCACAGAATTATATAAAGTAATGAACACATAAAAAATCATAAATATTATACCAAAATGCTAATATTGAATGCTATACTTTACCTCTTTCTTATTTGCTTGGCACTACTAGGAAAAGGAAGACAATATGTGAATTGAGTCATTTTTCTCATTCCATATTGAAAAAGTATTGTATGGTATGATAGATACAATGTTTGGCTAGATTGTATTGTTTGTTGTTATTTAATAATATTTTAATTATTTTGTTCGATTGTATATATTGTAGTATAAATTTACTAAAATATCTTTTAGGTAGGAGGTTTGACTAGAATTAAATAATAAAAGGTAAAACGTAAAATAGTATGAAATATCATGTAAAGATATAATTGGAAAAAGAAATTAAGTAACAGTGAGAACACACCAAATCAATTGTCGCATAAAATAGAAGTCTTCATTATTAAATAAAAATTAAATTAAATTAAATTATACAACATATTTTGATTAACAATACAATACAACACAACATAAACTTCATTCTCATGCTTACAACACAGAAATTTACAAGAAAAAGGCACTAAGAAAATAGTAATCGAGAAACCAAATACATTGAGAATTGAGGGAATGGGCTTCTGGGTTTGGTCCAAAAATTGTCTCAAAAGTGAGAATTTGGCCTAATTCATTGCAATCATAGCCAATTAAACTTAAAAGAATATAACCAAATGAGCTAATTAGTTAAATTAGGTCAAATCTTAAACAAAACAAATTTTAAACAAGATTAATTAATGAATTTTTTAAACTTAAAGAAATAAAATAACTAACTAAAAAATGTAAAATATTTTGAGTTGATTTTCAAATATTTATATAATATACTAATTATATATTTATTGTTTAAAATATTATTAAAATGACTAAAATTACTTTAAAACATTTTGAAAATATTTCAAAGTTATATAAACTAATTATTTTAAATGGAATTGATGATTAATTTATATTGTGGATGACCAAAATTGAATTTTTTTAACACATACGATATTTAGTTTGGCTATCTTATTGGATAAATCGTGAATTCTACTGAATTATCATGACTTTGTGTTATCAACATTCGACTTATTTTGTTAATTAATTGTTCACAACTCCTATCATATTAATATGATTTATTAATGTTGGTCAACAAAAAGGTGTTCTTCAAACCTACAATGATTTGTCTTCTTCAAAATTTTCTTACTGATCACCAAAAGTGAAGTTTTCAAAGCAAAAATCACTAAATTGGTAGGGGTAATAATACATTTACTTGCTCAATTAAAATTAATTTTTAGCCGTTAACTCAAATATAAATATCTTGAACTATTCTATACATAAAACTTCAAACTTTTATCGAAAAAAAAAAAAATAAAGACAAAAAGATAACAACAAAATACGATAATTGATCAATCCTTTGTTGAGCATGGCCCGTGGCCACAAGTGTAAACATCCAGGGCCCAACTGATCATGATAAGAGGTTGGTTACTCTTAAAGAAGGTTTTCTTTTTGTGCCTCACATAAATAATATAAAGTATATGATTTTTAATTTACACTTTAAATTCACTAATTTGTGAAATGAAAAAAATCTTACTTTAAGTTGCGCTATTTTTTTCGACTGAAAATGAAGTCGTTTTTTTCTTACTAATCATCGAATCAATGTTTTAGCGTGATGCAATTTTTTTTTATTTTAGATAAAAAAAAGAAATATCTCATTCAAATAAATTATCGTTTTTATTCAACGAACACCCATATTTTGGGATTCTTTGTGATAGTTGATGAACTAAACTGAGGTGACATACTCTTCTTTAAGAAAACAAACATTATAATCTTTTTATTAGATCAATTATTACTCACTTACAATACAATTATCTTTTGTACTTTTTAATTGGCATCGAGTAATCTTCATATTGACATTCATTACAAAATTTGCTATTTCATTTTTTTCCCGTCTTTAGTCTTAATTATTTCTTCTACTACATATAATTCCAATTTACTATGTACATATACTTAGTTATATATGTATTTTGATCATGTCAATTTATTTATCTAATTTTAATTTGATGAGAAATTTTTATATTGATTAACAAATTATATATCTCATATATATATGGTTAATCTCTGCTAAAGTTGCCCGGACAAAAGTAGTTCATATGTCATTTTCATATTTAAAGTGAGATTTTTATTTTGGATAATAAAACTCATTCACACCACACAAATTTTTAAAAAAAAAGAACACATGATTAAACATATAACCACCGATTCATCATTATTAATTTCTCATAACTTGGTCGGAATCGAAGAAAATACACCGGTACAAATAGGAACAAAATGCAAAACAAAAATTGAAGAAAAAAAATTAAAGACTTAGGTACAAATCAAACAAACATTTTGATTATATGTTTGGAAATTTAGAATCCTTCTGGCTTGTAGGCAATGAAGCTGATGCACTGGACTTGACGAACGTTGTCGAATCCGATAATACGAACCCAGGCTTGTGGGTACGCTTTCTTCGCCTCTTGAACCTCAGCCAACACCTGTGTTGCATCAGTGCACCCAAACATAGGTAACTTCCACATGGTCCAGTATCTACCATCGTAGTATCCAGGGGAACTGTTGTTCTCTCGGTACACAAATCCGCGCTGTTACATACATATATTACAAACAAACGACAGTTAAAATTATTTTTATAACTTCAAATAATTAGATAAATCATTAAATAAAATACGAGATATTGACCTCAGTCTCGAATTCCAAGCAAGGAACCCATCCATTTTTCAAAAGATACTCAATTTCGCTAAGCAATTGCTCATCGGACAAGTCAGGAAGGTATGACAATGTCTCGTATTTCTTCATGTTGATTGGTGGCCACACCTACATTAGTCAAACATTCCACGATTATAAAATAATCGCGTTGAATTTAAATTATATATATATACTGATAATTGAATCACTTATTTTTGAATAACCTGCATGCATCTAACGCGTCCACCATTGCTAGCAAGGGAGGTAATGTCAACGTTGTTGTTCTTCTTGGTAACGGGAAAAGAAGCGGCGGATTTGAGTCCGGTGAAGGGTGCGACCATGCTAGCTTGAGCAACATTGCTACGGGTAGCAGCGGCTGCCGATGAGACAATTGAGGAAGCCATTGCGTTTACTTACTTAGCTATAAAATGTTTTTTTTTTTTTTTAATTTCAAAGAAACTATATTTTTTTTAAAGATGCTTATTACACAGTGGTATCGTCCCTTTATATAATGATAAGGTTTTAGACGTTTTTTAAAATCTAACGGATAGAAACAAAAGAAGCCTCATCTTAGATGAAGGGCGACCATTGGATTTGGTTGTTGATATATTACAAAGTTTAATGGCCACATGAAAGGTAAGAAATTGGAGCTAAGTGCCTTTTTTTAAAAAATATTTTACGCCCTCTATTTAAAAAAAATGTCTCTATTTTTTTTTATTCTGTTTCAAAAAAATGATCTCTTTCCTTTTCTGATAACACTTTAACTTTAATTTTTCACGTGACATATTTAAGACCACAAGATTGAAGGACATTTTGATATATTTGACATAACTTTAATTTAAAATCACAAGATTAAAAAGTTTTCTTTCATTTCTCAAACTACGTTTCAAGTCAAACTAGATCATCCTTTTTAACCAGAGTGAGTGAGTAATAGACAAGAATGAAGGTGCCACGTGTCGGAATGTGGTGAATCTTATCTCATCCAAGATATGAATGTGTGATAGTGCATTGTTGGTTAATTATTCCATGTATTTAAGAGTGTAGTTTAGCCTCATATTGCAGTCTTTTTTGGATTGGACTTAAGACAGACCATTCCTTGCTGCAGAAGGTCCATATTTTTCTGGATGTATCATTTTCAGTTTTGGGCACTACTAGTTGGTTGAATTTTTAGAAAAAATTTAACACATAAATACGGACAATATACATTTTAATATTTTATATACTTTGTTTGCTTTTGTTTTTCATGTTACGCTTTTTAAAGTTGATTTGATTAATTTTTAAAATTAAATTAGATAACGTTAATTCAATATTTTTTTAAAAAAAATAGATATTCGAAAAACTATACGATAAGTACTGTAACTTTTTGTGCATCAATATGATGAAAATATACATCGTAAAAAATGTTGGTCAAAGTTTTTATAGTTTGACTGTATAAAAGAAAACCATGACAATTAATTGTGGATGGAGAGAGTATGTTACATTATTAAAAAAAGTTTAGCGTTAATAATATAATTGTTGCAATATTATATTATTCAATAATAATAAATTTTAGATATTTAGAATTTTATATACATGCCGCTAAAAATTATAGAGACTTTGAATGCGATAATCATAACACAAGTATTGCAAAATATTTGTCGCAAAATATTTTTGCGACAATACTAAAAAAAATTGATTGACACTAAATATCTCTTTTGTTGCACAGTGAAAAATTCTTGCCTTTTATAAATGGTTACACACACACATATATATGTAATTATTCTATATCTTTTAGGGGTTAATAAGGTGTATAAGAATATTAATGAATATGATTAGTAATGTTCATGCTGACTTTTTTTCATCTATCGATTGTCTAGTTTATTATATCAAATACTAACACGTATCATTTAATTTTCAAAATAATGAACTCCGAAGATAGAGTTTAATAGAATATAGAGGAATAGTACTAGTATATATTGTTAATGTCATGGTGAATATACAGTAATACTGAATATAGTGTATCACTCTATGTGTGAAGTTAATTATATAGGTAACAATTATGCATGGGCGAGAAAACACTACCAAACAATAAGTTATATAGTGTCAAAGCTAATACAAATAACATTATTTTCTCTAATATTTTCTGTCTAATATTTTCTGTCAAACTATCTCTAAGTGAAATACCCTTTTACTTTGTGAGTATATATAATTAATTAGTTCATTTTGTGTGTTAAGTATCGATGATTTTTGAAATTATGCAACTTGATAGATAGACCACTTGTTTCCTACTTAACTTGGTGGACACCAGTATTACTTTTGCAACTTGGAGATTTTATTTTATCCCCACAAGTCTTTTGAGGAATGCAACATTTCCTCCTATGGCATGAATTGATATTCCAAGTCTTTTCTAGATGCGATCAATCATTTTTAGCAACTTTCACATATAATAAACATGAAATTCATATTTTTATGTTATAGTTATACTTTGCATAATTGTGTTTCACAGCAACCATGTTATGACTATTTTGTTATATATATATACAAAAGAAGCTAGACAATTTTGCTATACATATATAAAAAAGAAGCAATTGTATGATTCGCTAACTCCTCTTCAGATTTATATAATATCACTGGTAGGCCATTTGTATAAAGCGTTGACAGTCTCTCATTTGTATATCTGTATAAAATTTGAATTTGTATACAATTGAATCGAAATAAAACGTTTGTATATCAAGTATTGCTCTTTCTCTCGCTTTAAATAAACATAATTATACATTGTATTTTGTATAATATATGTCGGTATAAAGAGAGAAAGAGAAAAGAGAACTTGACAGGAAAATATTTGTTTTGTTATAAGTGTATCTCACAAAGATATATGTATTTGTTCATACAAACAGAAACGCAATTTACATATTTTTTATTGTATAAAGCGAGAGAGGCGAGCGATAGAGGAAGCGAGCGAGAGTTTGAGGGAGAGAGACGACTGACAAACACTTTGCTCCATAGCACAATTAAATCAAAATGTGATTATAACATTTAATTTGAATTAATGATTTGTCATTATACATAGTATTTTCTCATTTTAATTTCCCAAAAACAAGGAAATATTAGACTATTTTTAACCTATTCTATTTTCTACTATACATATGTTGAGCTAAATTATTCGTTAAGTTTGAAAGTTGAAAGAAAGTCTAATTAACCTAACAAAAAGTACCATTTTTTTATGCTAACCAAATTCTTTTCCCCTATATGCTCAGCAAAAACATATATTTGATTATATTATAACAGGCAGTGAACTTCTCTTAGTGCAAAATTTGGACTAGATAACATAAAATTTCTAAAGCCTTTAGCGACATTGATTCTAATGACACTTCACCAATGTTGATAAAAGACTTTAGCACTCTTTATTAATGCCGCTAAAAGTTATTTTTGTTATAGTGAATATAGGCATAAAAAAAGTCTCTTTTTTTTTCGTTTTCGTTAATGACATCCATCTAGGCTTTTTCACCTTTGGTGGTGAGTGATGGGGATTCGATGTAGACCCCTATTGTGTTTATTGAAAGAAAAATAAAGTACATTGAAAGAGTTCAAGTACCAAAACCTCCAAGAACAATATCGATCGAAGAGCTATAAAAAATTTAAAACTAAAATAATGGACCGGTCTTATTGGTAGAGTGTGGTTTGGTTGATTGGAAAGTCATGAAAAAGTAGGACATTCTATATAAATCTTTCTGATTCATCGTGGGAGTGCTGAAATCGCAACAATCTTATTATAATTGTTGTAAAAGTATTACAAATTTTGATAACTAACAACAAAATGAGAACAAAAATAACTTATAAAATAAAATATTGTGTGGTGCCGGGTTATTGCTTTGAAAGCAATTTTTGCTAATATAGGATAATTATTTGAAAATGTAAATCAATTTACTTTATAAATTTATAATCTTTATACGTCTGTGGCTGTTTGTGCCAATTATCAATTGAAAGTTGTAACCCTTGTGTTGTCCTTGAAGTGTCTAATTTGCCATATATAATGATTAAAATGAGGTGAAGTTGACAAATAGCTATTTATGGCTTGTAGCCCCCATGCATGGGCTTGGAATATTGGATCAGCCCAGCCCAATTTCATGATTTGATTGAATTGAGCTATCTTCTTTTAAGTCCATTTTAGAAAGAAATCAATTAAAGAAATCTCATAGTCTAAGATCTAAATTACATCTTATTCCTAATAATTTTAATATTATAAAAATTTCTTGAATATGGATGTAGACGGATACATAGGTATAAAGCAAATACATTGTAAAAGGTACATTGTAAATAGAATATTGTTGAGCTAAAAAAGGAATAAATAATGTAAAATTTATTTTTGTTATATTACGTTCCTTGATCAACGCCTAACTGATCATAATCATTCCATATTCACAGTTTCACTATTTCAAATTTCAAAATTTTATCTTCTCCATTGAAGACGATTTTTGAACAGTCGATGATGTTGAAAATTTTCATAATTTCAAAATATATCTATTTTCTTGAGGCATTCAGGAATATGGGCAAGTGAAGTTAACTATGAAAATTGTAAAAGTAACGAAATTGTTGTGGACAATCAATTTTATTTTTGAATTTCAAAGCATCTATTTCAGTCGAGTTAGAGATCGATAAGGAAAATTATGTCCACTAAAATTACAAATAACGTGGGTGTAAATTGTATTTGAAAGTGAAAAAAATGAGTCTGACTTTGCCATGTATCCTTTTTGTATTGATACAATAGAGAAGATTGGTGGAGAGATACATAACTTTGATGGTATATCCGAAGAAATTATGTGCATCGAAGGTACGGAAAGGGATACTAAAGCTTTTGCTCTGCTTGAATCGAGAATTTGTGATTCATATTATATTCCAGAATTAGATATTACTAATTACATAATTGATTCAAAGATATAGAGATAAACACATGTCAGTTATATAAGGATAAAGCAAACCGATACTCGTAAACGTTTTATCGAAATATACAATAAAGCACAACTTCAATTTCAAAGTGGATAGATCAGATTGTAAAAGGTACGGGACTGTTTGATATGTGCTGTTAAGTAGTTTTTTTTTTTTTTAGAAATATAAACAATGATACACCTTTATTTCTAATTTGTATGATACATTATTATTATTAACAGAAGTATCATGATGATAAATTTATTAGTTCTTTTTATTATATGATCTTTACAAAATAATTATAATACATTAGTTGTAAATATACATTACTTTGTCAATTAGCAATTTTAAATTAAGATTGTATCTATCAGGCGTGTTCGATAAGGTTTATTAGTGTTTAATATTAAAAATAGTAAATAAATGTAAAATATTGTGTATTATATTTAGTACAATTTAGTAAAAATTTTTGTATCTTCAATACGATCATTTAACTAATTTATATTACATGTATAATGCGATTGTTGTGATGTTGATACATAAAATCTTGTAAAATATTTGTTTTGGTCATTAATATGGATGATACATTAATGATATCACTTTTTGAAAAATTGTGAAACACTTTAGCATTGAATGTATCTCGTATATGATGAAAAAAATTGTACAGTAGTGTGCTTTTTGAATGAATGTGAATCGAGTATAAAGGTTTCGTACAGACATTAACAAAAACATATGAGGTTCCGGTGGTTTCAATGCAAGATAAGAAGGATTGGTCGATTTTTAGATGAAATTGTGTTGCCACCTATATAGAAGGATGGTCAGACTACCAAGGAAACGAAGAATAGAAAAATAACAATAAACACAAATTGTTGCCGACGGTGTAGATGAGAAGGTCATAACATGAGAACTTGTACTTTCTTCCCGAAAGAGAACTGAAATTATTTTTTTGTTAAAAAAACATTAATGTTCAACCATCCTTATGATAATTTGCACTTCTAATAATTTTTACTTTTATATTACATTAATTAGAGTGTAGTTTTTGTTTGAATTACTTTGAGAGGAGAGGAAAGTATCCAAAAGCGGATCTATGTCTCAGAGAGGGGATATAATGCATCTGAGGGAAGATTTTTTCACAATTTTCTTAAATTGTAAAAACTTAGAGATTATAATTATTTTATCTTAACTTATATATTTATGTAATTTTTCCTTCTACAAAACCATTTTATTTTAGAATTTTTGTATATAGTGATAGTTTCGTTTCTAATAATAGTGATGGTTAGAATGTACCTGAACGGAGATTTTTCATAATTTTCTTAAATTGTAAAAACTTTTAGGGATTATAATTATTATATCTTAACTTATATATTTATGTAGTTTTTCCTTCTATAGAACCATTTTATTGAAGAACTTTTGTATATAGTGATATTCTAATAATAGTGATTGTTTGTGTATTTATAAAATACAGTAAGACCATCTCAATCCACTCTATATTACTCTTCATTCTTTTTATTTGGAGAGTACAATAGAGAATCGATTCTCCAACCACCCTTTTAAAAAACTATCTATTTTCTATTTATAGAAAGGTGAATAGTTGTTCCACGAATTTGGAGAACTACTAATATCCTCTCTATTTCACTTTTTCATTATTTTAATATTATTTCTATTATTTTGTAACTACATATTATTTCTTAGAGTAAATTTTAGGAATAACAAACATGAAAATCATATTAGTGCTCTATAGCTACAATTTTGCTATTTGTGCTGGAACATCAGATTTGTATAAAATCACAGGCAACATCTAATTGTATAAAATCGCAAACGTCTTACTTGTATAAATCAGGCATCTCTATCTATGAAAATTGTGTTTGTATATGTATATGTTCTCTGTATTTGTATATCTGTATAAAATTTAAATTTGTATACAATTGAATCGAGTTAAAATAATTGTATTGTATATCAAATCTCTCTCTCTCTCTCACACACTTTATACAAACAAAATTATACATTGTATTTTGTATAATTTGTGTTTATATAAAACGAGAAAGAGAGAAAGACAAAAGAGAACTAGGCAGGGAGAGATTTATATTTATATAATTATAAGTGTATAGGAGGAAGAAATATGTATTTGTATAGTTTGTATCTCTCGCTTTATACAACACAAACACAATTTATGTTTGTATAAAGTGAGAGACGAGCGAGATTCAGGGGAGAGAGGTAAATGACAAAATGTTACTATGAATTAGAATTAAATGAGAATGTATATTGATATTTAATTGTATGAGAAGTTAAAATATAATATTATATAGAATAAAAGAATAAAAATAAAAACAAAATAATAACTATTTTTTCTTACCAACTTTTTTGTCAAACCTTAAAATTTTTTAATACTTTTATGAAAAAAATTGCTTAAAATTTTCAAATAATTTACTTAGAAATTTTAAAATGATTGCACACAGAGGATTTTTGATTGAATTTTCTTTGGTTGAAATATATAAAGGAATTAGATTTTTCTTAAAAGAAAATCTACGATCTTCATAAATTCTCATGTAAGTTATATAATTGTTTTGTAGAGACATAAATTTGATGAATAAAATAGGTTTATTATTTTTTTAAATGATGATTTAATTACATGACATATCAACTAGAATATAAGGAGACTTTTGAGGTATTTAATATTTTTTGGATAAAAAATATAATATTATTCACTTCTTTTTTTCAAAAAAAAAATATTGAAAGCATGAATTTCAAATTGTTCAATTAATATTATTGCAATAGTTAATTGACATTTAATATTATTGATTCATTATACGATTTTTGATTAATTGATGTCAATTAGCGTTCATGAGTAATTTGTATATCAATATTTTTTTTGTTGAATATGTTTTAAGTATTCAAAATTGATAACATTATACTATATTTTAAAACATATTCTTTATTACAAAAAAAAAAGTTTAATTATAATAAAAGATTTTTAAATATGAAAATTTATTTTTAATAAGCTAATATATTTAAAAAAAAATATGATCATTATTTTAGTTAAATAGATTGAATGAATTAAATTAGTCTATTATTAAAAATAAAGATTTTAATGACATGTCATGCCAACTAGGAGAGAGTGAGTCTTTGAAGTGTCAAGTATATGTGGTGGAAAATAGTGATAGTTGAGTGATATTTTGATCTTAAATTAAACATAAATGATACTTTAAGACAATTTCTTAACTTGAGTGACCATTTAGGGAATTGACTCTGATTGCGGTTGTTTTTGTTGATTTCTCATTTTAATTATTCATAGTTGTTCTTTAAAATTTTAGAATGAAATACAATTTTATATTAAATAAAGAATTTGAAAAAAATAATTAAATTCATATTACAAGAAAATTATATATGGTGATTATTTTGAGGAAAAAAACTATTTATATTATGAAATAAGAAAATGAAATAAAAATAATATAAAAATAAAATAATAAGTTATATAATATTGAGTCATTGAGGAATGAAGATAATTCCTTGAGGTACTTTTTTCAACCCTTTGCTTTAATTTGATAAATTAAATCTGAATTTTTATTTGTATGTAAATATAATACATTGTACTCGTGTATCATATGATACTTGTATCATCATCGAGAACCACGTCAATTTCCACCAAAAATCACTTGTATGTCGCTATAATTTAAAAAATTCACTTATATCTCATATTTAAAATAAAGAAATGCTCGTATTAAATGTACTTGCTATTAAACTCAAACTCAAGTCATATAACTTAAATTTTGTTTTCAAAGACAAAAAGATTTTTTATATATATATATTAAGTAAACAAACAAAGCAAAATAGGACACATGGACTAAACATTAGAGAGTGTGAACTTTCAAGCCTAGCTTCATTAATTAATGTCTCAAGCATAACTACAATGTATATGGGGCTAGGTAGCTTGCTACTTGGTTAGTAGGGTAAGTTTTTGAATCATGTTAGATCGATTCGATTCAATCTGTTTTGTTATTTTTAATTTAATTAATTAATTAAATTCTTTCAAAAGGATATGAGAAAACAGTAATAACATATAACTGTTCAATCTCCCCTTAAAAAACTCCAAGTGAGAGTAACTTGAAAGAGACGTAAAAGAGAAGAAAGGGAAAACATGAAAAATATTAAGTACAAAAGATCAATAAGAAACAAAGAAGAAAAATTCTTACACAAATCATTGTACACTCTAAGGAGACTTTTAGTTTGTAACAAAAACAATTTTTATTTCCTTGTGATTCAAAGAGAGATCTAAAGCAATTCCTTTCAACAACAATATTAACAACAAATATTTTCATCACAAGTTATAAGGTGCACATCTTATTGTTATTTTGCCTTCAAAATTTCTTCAAGTAGTAGTAATAATTAATTGAGTAAAACTAGTGGTCCTTGCTCACCAAATGAAACGTGTGTTTGCAGCTAAAAGTTTACAATTTCCCCTCTAAAGTAAACCAACCTATAAATTAATTTTTTGGATCAATAAATATCTATATAGAACACCTAAAAGCAAAAAATGACAAAAATATCTCTCAATTTAATAAATAGCACTGATTCAAATCAAGGAAATTATTAATCTTGCATACATTTTTATAACTTCACCTTCACCATTCCTTCGTTGTTACGCTTAACTTTTTTTGTAAGTGTTATCGACATTTAAAGAAGTAATCAATTGTGGGTTACGATGATTTTTTTTTTTTTAAGTTGCATCGATACTTAAAAGAAGTAATCAAAAGTTCACTATATATAACTTATTTCTAGATTAATTTTAAGTCAAGTTTATCTTATTTTTGATTGGGATAAAATCTTAAAATAACTTATTTTAATATTAGTTATTTTAAAATTGTAATATTATTTTTATTCCGCAGTGAAAATGAAATAATAATTGAGATAATTTATCTCAAAATAATTAATTCAAAATAACTAATTCTCAACCAAAGAGAGAGACCAATACTAATTATACTCTCTCCTTGTCAATTTTCATCCTTGTTAAAAATATTTGTTGTAGAAGTTCAAAACAAAACAAAACAAAATATGTATTCCTATTTTATTCCTTAATAATAATTGTTCTAGAAGACTATAGGGGTCGTTTGGTGTACCGGATAAGAATATATAGTTCTGAGATTAAAAAAAAGTTTCTAGGATAAAAGTTTGGTATCTTGTTTGGTTGACATGTTTGGAATAACGTATTCCATCATTTATGCCATAATGATTAGATAATTTATCTTATATATACAGAATGTGATAAGTTATTCTATAATAACTAACCTAGAATAAATAATCATCGAATAACTAATTTCCAACAAAACAAATATAGTAAATATTCCATAAAGAAAGATACTATCATAAAACACAAATAAGATAAAAATATTCAAACACTCCTCCTAATTAATGTTTCTTGTTTAAAGAGCCTGTAAATAGAAAAAGTATTTTGAGACGGAGAGAATAAATATATTTTACAGTTTCACTATCTCCGGAATATGCACAGGATACTTGTCAATACAATCTTGCCATGGTCCATCATTTGGTGTCTTAATTGTCCTGTTACACTTCCAAACTGCACTATTACACTTAAATCCACTCCCAAACGCTATTTGCCATACTCTATCACCTCTCTTCATCCTCCCTTTTGCCTCAATATAACTCATCTCATACCACAATGATGATGAAGAAGTGTTACCGAATCTATGCAATGTCATTCTTGATGCCTCAACATGTTCACCAGACAATTGTAAATTCTTCTGAAGCTCGTCGATAACAGCTCTACCACCCGCGTGGATACAGAAATGTTCAAACGCTTGTTTGAAATCCGGGATGTATGGCTTCCATTTAGGATTAAAAATCTTCCGTCCAATAAGTGTTAGTAAAAAGAGTAGTTGCTCTGAGGCGGGTAGAACAAGAGGACCAATCGTAGTAATGTTCGATTTTAAAGCTTCCCCTGCTATAACCATAAGATCTTTTGAAAGATTGATACCAACTTTCCCTTGTGAATCTTCTTGTTCAAATACACATTTAAATGCTTTGTCGTCTGCACCCTTATGGGTGCGGACCACGTGCATTAGCCTGTACTTGGCTCTGTATTGATCGCGTTTTTTGTTGGATAAAAGTATTGCTGCACCTCCCATTCGGAACAAACAATTCGGGAGGAGCATTGCTCTTTCTGAACCTCTGTAATAATTGGGGGTTATTATCTCAGTGCTAATAACTAAAGCATATGAATTTGGATGTACTTGAAGAAGATCACGAGCTAAATCGATCGAGATTAAACCAGCACTGCATCCCATACCAGAGAGATTGTAACTTTTTATGTTGCTTCGTAATTTATATTTGTTGATCACCATGGCTGACAAAGACGGAGTTGGAGAAAATAAGCTGCAATTCACAATAAGAATATCAATGTCTTTTGGTCTCAGCCCTGTTTTGTTCATTAAGTCATCAATGGATGTGAATATGACCTCCTCTGCTTCACCTCTGGCAGCGTCCATCGTTGGGGTTGGAGGGATGTAATGGGTGGAATGAGGCAAGCAAGTTTCTTCTCCAAGACCCGACCTGTATAGCACAACATCAAGTAAGAACAAAGGCTTTGATGCGCGATAACAAATTCTCTTGAAGAAATAATTATAAAAGAAAACTGTGAATTACGTGAAAATTTGCAAGAAAATCAGTTTTCTGTAAATGTTCATACTAATCCCAAGAAAAATACTCATGTAATTCACAGGTTTCTGATAGATACTTGAAGCAGGGGTGGAGCTAGGAACTTGAAGGGTGTACAACAAAACAATTGTATAATGCAAAATGACTTAAAGAGTCGTTTTCTAAAGAAGGCGTGATTGTAGAGCTGGCGGAGCTAGAAATTCTATCCAGGATATTCAAAGTATTCTAGAATGCAACATTTTTCACTTGTCAAAGGGTAAATCACTTTAAGATGTTTGGAATAATTGAAATCTTGAAAATACTATAACAGGTAAAGATAGAACGTAAAAATTGGGGATCGTTTGGTAAGTGGAATAAGGATAATAATACAAGATTAAGTTTATACCATATTTGAATTGAGGTATTAACTAATCTCAGGATTATTTTATCATAACGTTTGTACTAATATATAGTGTGATTACTATCCCATATTATAGAAGGTGTCTACTGTCTACCAACTCCTTTACTAGTTATTCCTTCAAAATCATAGATGTGCTTGACGCACATGGAATATACTTGCTTAACTCATCCATGTACGAAACGATCCCTGAATAGTACAAATAATGTAAAATCATACCTTTCAAGAATACGCATTTGGAACTCCACACTCTTGGGATTATCCTTCAAAATAAGCCTAGAATGCTCCATAAAAGTTGAAAAAGGTACACGACAAGTAACCGGAGGCTTGTAACATGAATAATCAACTAGGTAAATTGATCGTGGTTTCGACATGAAGTAAACAGTGGCTATAGAGATGATGAGAAAAGAAGAAGACAAGATTTGTAGAACATTAAAGTGTAGTGAATTCCATATGTTTAGCAAATCTTCAGGGCCAATTCTCAATAACTCTATAGTAACACCAATTATAGTAGGCACAAGCAAGAATGTTAAAATATGATTAACAATATATTGATAACCAAGTTTAACATATTTCAATTTTACTGAATTAGAGAAATTTGGGACAACTTGAGGCATTTTTTAGGGGAAAAAAATAAAAAAATATTACAAGTGAAAAGAAGAAAGGATGAATAGAGCTAAGAGAAGAAAATGGAAATTTAAAGAGTAAAAAGGGAAAGTGTAATGAATGGAGGGCAGATGAGAGGATTAAATGAAGCAACGCTCTCTTAGCTGTAGGTTTTTTCTTT
The DNA here is from genome assembly GCF_036512215.1 of Solanum lycopersicum. Taxonomy (NCBI): domain Eukaryota; kingdom Viridiplantae; phylum Streptophyta; class Magnoliopsida; order Solanales; family Solanaceae; genus Solanum; species Solanum lycopersicum. The sequence goes on along the minus strand of NC_090801.1, from coordinate 51,347,202 downwards.
TTTCGTGTCCTAACTTCCTTGTGATCATTAATCTTCCAACTACTCTATTATTTATTAGTCAATTTGGGATTGATATCGTGTAAAGATCGAAAAACGAGTGGTAGCGTAATCATAAGAGTTGTAGTATGATCAGAAAGTCATAGATTCGATCAGATTATAAAAATGTTATGTATTGATCTTGTTATTTTTGAATCTCGTAATCATAAGAGTTGAATATGATCAGGAAGTCATAGATTCGATCAGATTATAAAAATGTTATGTATTGATCTTGTTATTTTTGAATCTCGTAATCATAAGAGTTGTAGTATGATCAGGAAGTCATAGATTCGATCAGATTATAAAAATGTTATGTATTGTTTTTGTTATTTTTGAATCTCGTATACGATGAGAGCGTTGAATTTATTTTTTTGTGATCTTATTAAGATAACAACTACGTTAATTTATGGCTTATTTTTCTATAGATTTAGTTTTAGTCAATGCTTAGATACTAAAGATTATAGCATGCATGGCCTAAAATCTTGTATTGTTGTAGGCCAAATTAACATTGACCATTTAATTAATTGAAATTTGTTTCCTATTATTTCATTTGAAGTTCAAAAAGAAATTAATATTGCAATGATCATGTACTATATGTGCATGTTTTATGAACCTTTTGACCATGAAAGTAAATAAAATAAAGCTAAATTTAGTTTTTCTTCAGCATGGTGTATCAATATAATATCTAAAAGCAGTACTGAATATGATGGAACAAGTTTTTATTAATTACTACATAATTCATACTAATTTGAGTATGTAACCACAATCATACTGAACTTAATTAGTAACTCCATAAATAAGTAATGTATTTTACTCTAAATAGATTTGATAAAGTAGCAACATCATTTTCCTAAAATAGATTGGTTTCAGCTTGAAGGAATTGGAATTGTTATCAAACTCAAGGTTAGATGCTCTACTATTCAACTTTCCTCTTGTTAGCGGCGGTTTAGGATTTTCATTAAGGGATCAAAGTATGAGAAGAAAACACGCAAAGAAGCTAAATGAGGTTCAACATATATATATATCTATACAGTGTCATGTTTTGTCGAAAGGAGTTTGAATGAATCCCTTGATCCTACCTGACTCTGCTCCTGTTTTTGTTTTATTTTTTTGATAACAATCCAAAAACATTGAAAAAGAGAGTATAGATGCACTCCCATATTAACCAAAAAAACGAATATGGCTTTAATGTGATGTAAAATAAAAGTGAATAAATTTTCTCCCTTTTTGGGGACCATGTATATAATTGAAGCATTGTCTCAACTCTCATATTCATAAAACCTCTCAATGTACATACATATCTTGAGAAATTCAAAGAACATCAGAAAATCATCATTGATAAATAGATAATTATGGTATGTTTTTATTTTCTCTTTTCCTTTAATGAGTAGTTCTAATATCTTCTTTATGAATAAACATATCGACATAAAGGCCCTTATGTACTTAGTGAGATATATCCTTTTTTTTCAAAAAAAAAAAAAAAAATCTTAAATTTTGGATGAAATAAATTAAATAGAAATCTCGAGGATATACGGTCAAACCTTGATAATTATAACGGTCATTTCTTATGACTATAGCGGTTTAATTTTCTTTAGAATCGATTTTTCATGTTATATTTTACTTCTCTACAACTTGATTATATTTATAACAAGAGTGACATTCATCGTAGTAGTACTCTCTTTATAGAATTACTCTTTTATACAATCATGCTCAAATATTTAATAAGAAAAATATTATATATAAAAATAAAATACGAAAATATTTATAGTGATCATCAATAATGTCACACATATACAGTAAGTTTCAAATACGAATATCTAAAGAAAAAATATATATTTAAATGACAGTCATTATTTATCGATATAGATAAAAGATTACATATGTCATTTATTCTCATTTATAATATCTAAATATTAATATAAAATATATAATAATAAATTATTATAACAATCACAAAATATTCAGACAAACGTTATCATTATAACGAAGTTTAATAGTATATTGTATAGGTGTTGTTGCATGGGCAGTCGGGGTAGTTGTAAGTTAGGGTGGTATCAATTGCCTTCTTTTTTTTGAAATTAAACTCCCTCAAGGTCCCCCACCTTATGTGTGCAACTCTTCATTTACAATATAATCAAAGGTGGTTGGATACAACTTTTTTGTTATATTTTTCTTTTTGGTAAAACTTTTTTTTGTTATATATACAGTTAGGCTTCTTAACCAATACAAATTACAAATTATTAAGTGATAGTATAATTGAAATTATAATAGCTAAGTGGTTTTATGAAATAAAAATTGTTAGTTGAGTAATCGTATGAAAAGTTAACTTGTGATTTGTAATAACAATTAACAGGTGACAGGTCATGAATTACTTACTCTTTTTCAAATTATTAATAATAAATATCTATTTTATAGAGTTTTTTTTTTGTTATGACCTCTTATGTGATTAGATTTCATTATATTTCTCGTTAATATTATTCAGTCTCTCAATAATAATAATTTTGTACAAAATGTGAGAGTACAAAGAGAATACTTATTTATTCATTTTTATGGGGAGGAGGCAGAAAGAGATTAAAGTGAGGATACAATAGACAAATGACTACTTCAAATGTTAATTATCTGAGTTTTAAATTTAATATTTATATATATTTAATACATTTGTTAATATAGATAAATTATTTAGTAAAAAATATCGAATTAACCCGAATTCATACGTAAACTTCTAGCTCGTAACAAGGAAAACTAGAGTCTAGAGACTTCAACAAATTATAAGGAAATGACTTTGTATTGCCTGACAATTTAAATAGAAAAGAATGATTCTAAAATGATGTTATGCGATCTATTTAACAAAAACGTTATATTATAATTCACAAATGTCATGTTATAAGGGATATATAAACGGAAAATTGTATATAATAACAAATTATTAATTCAGATTAAATGCTATAATATATTTTTTTATTCAATTGTACTTTATAGCAAATTATTGCTATTTTCGCCACTCTCCCTAGTGGAATCTAGTTCGCCATTCTCGTTTGGTGGCAGTCTCTCTCGCCTCTCTCGCTTTTTATATTAACACAAATGTATAAAATGTGTTTGTGTTTATATAAAGCAAGATGAAATTGTATAAATACATATATTTTCGTTCCCCTCTCTCTCCTCTCCCAGATCTCGCTCGACACTCTCTCGAATCTCGCACGCAACCCTCGCCTCTCTCGCTTATACAAACAGAAACGAAATGTATAAATTGTGTATCTGTTTGTAGAAAGCGAGAGAAATTTGTAAATATACATGCAAATACATATATCTTCGTCTTATACACTTATAATTATACAATATAAATATTTCTCTGGACAGTTTTCTTTTGTTATTCTCTTTCTCATTTTATACATACACAGGTTATACAATTGATCTTTTGTAAATAACTGCTTTTTTTATGTGTATATCGAGTTATACAACTATTTTTTTTATATATGTATAAAGAAATATACATATTTATATTTATTATAAAGCATAATTATATTAACTTTATTATCATACAAATATAAATTTCGTATTTATATAAACTAATAATAATATTTATAAGACCAAATCTAAAGTTATTCACGTATAAACTAATAATAATATTTATAAGACCAAATCTAAATAGATAGGACAGAAAGTAGCAAAGTCCAAGAAAAGATCTATATTAATTCCTTTTTTTTTTTTCTTATGTTCCCTTTTTAGCTTATTTTGTACATGCATAATAAATGGGCATGTTTATGATATCCCCAGTACATTGGAAAAATTAGTTGCACTTGTAAATGTCAAAATCGTAACACCCCACCTAGAACATCAAGGTCATGGGTATTATATTTTGGTGAAATTTTTTAAAATATTAATATTTTAATATTTAAGAAGATTTATTAGTAATATTTTTAATATTTAGTAAAATGTTCAAAATTAATTTTTATTATGTATTTTTATATTTTTGTTAATTATTTTTATTTAATGAATACAATTTTTATATAACAGAGAAATTTAAGGAAGAGAATTATTTTTACTTAAAAGTGTCGTAAGTTACAATTTACTCAAAACACACAAACTTCCATCTCTTTCCTTTTCTTTTACCATGTTTAAAAAAATACACCTCTCACCATTGTTTTTAAAAAATTCAATGTCCAATTTTCTTAATCTTTTTATTTCTAAACACTTTTATTTATCAAAATAAATATTCAAATTTCACTAATTATTCTTACGAAAATCACGAAATTAAAGATTTCAATATTCAATTTTCACTAATCATTGTTATGAATATCACAGAATCAAAAATTCAATATTCAATTTTCACTAATTATTGTAATGAAACTTTATGATAATACGTTATAGTTTTATGTTTTAAATTTAAAAAGTTTTAATTTAGAAATTTGAACACCTATAGTTTTATTTGTTACTTGACATATTTTTCTCATGTTTTATTTTTCAGAATTTTGTATTCTTACTTAAATTGTATTCATTCAATATGTATATCATTTATATATGTATTCATTTTAGTTTTCATGTTGTATTTTGTATAATGAAACTTGTATTTCTTTATTAGTTTGTATTCATTCCAATAGATATGCCAAATAAATATGTATATATTTAAAAAACATATTTGTATTCGTTATTTTTTAAACTGTGTATTTATTTATCTCTTTAAAATCTTGTTTCCTTTCCTAAGTCGTATTCATTCGAATATATATATTATTTGTATTTGTATTGTTGTAGTTTTTATATTTTATTTAGTATAATGATGTATAAAATATAAAAATAATATGATGGAAAAATGAGTAGGAAGTATAAAATTGAAAAAGAGTACAGGAATATTTATTGCAATCATTCTTAAATAAAATACAAATGTTAATAGCATTACGAATTGAATCCAGATACAAAAATTTGAAGAAAAACTATAAAAACAAATAAACTAATAGAAAATTTTTCTTCTTATAAATAAGTTACATAACTAGTTGAACATACTTTTGGGATGAATCCAAATTCGGGATAAATACAAGATTCATAAACTATGCAACATAAGATTTTTAATAAACACAAATCAGTGTTTTGAATACAAATATAGAAGGAATACCAAATACTAAAAAAAAAAAACTATAAATACAAAACAAACTAGTAGAAAATTGTTCTTCCTCAACTTGGTCTTCAATAAGTTTTTCGAAATCTTCTACACCCAATTTTTTTTCTTTTATTAATAGTGTATTTACCCTTTTAATATTACTGTCTTGAACTTGAATGCGGGTAGAATCATGAAGAAACTTAAATCTTCTATCTTGAACCATTTTAGTTGCACAAATTACATTTTCGAATAATCCTGGAGTAATGCATAAATCAAAGAGGCAAAATTCCCAAAAGTTGATGATTATATGTGATACTTCTTATAGTCCTCTTTGAATCAAAAATTGGATTGCAATTTTTGTGTTTTTCACTTTATTTAAAGTCTTAACCGAAAATAGAAAGATTGAAAAACACACAAAAATCTAAGAAGTTTCAAACGAGAATATCGAACAATAGAATAAAGATGAACACCTTAATCAATGAGATTGTTGAGAATTAAATTTCTGAAACAAAAAAAAAAGGGAAGAGTGATATGAGAAATTTGAAAAATGGAGGAAACGTGATATGGAGAATTTGGAAAATAGGGGAGAATGGAAGAGATAAATTTTAGAGAGAGAAAATAAATTATTCTTTTTTAAATTTGGTAAGGATAAATTGAGAGACATGTAGTTTTTTTTGTTTATCAAAAAGTGTGCTTTGTGAGAGAAATTAGGAAGTGATTGAGGATACATTATTTTTTAAAAATAATGACATTTTTACGAATATTATTAAAATAGGGAGGTTTTCACTAAATATATTTATTTTTTTGACTACTTTGCTAATTTTTCCTGTGTTTTGTCTGTTTTATTAAATTAATTCTTTGGGTGTGATGCAGTTTGATAACTTCTAGAGCAAAACATTTATTATTTTGGAAAAATGACAAAAATATCACATTTACATTCTTTTATTACCATTATCCTCTATTTATAAATCCCCAAAATTCCTCATTTTCGCACATCAAATTAATGTATCAGCGCATCAGATTAATGTATCTCGCGCATCAGATTAATGTATCTCGTGCATCAGATTGATGTATCTCGCGCACAAATTAGTGTATCATGTATAAAATGTAATGTATCTTACTTAACGATTAATGTATCTCGCGCATCAAATTAATGTATCAACACTTATATTATTGTATCAGTTTGAGAAATTTCTGTAATTATAAACTTAGAAAGGACTTTACCTTTAAAATATGTGATTTTTGTCCTTTTGCCTATATTTTCGATTTATTTTTTCTAATTTTTTTTTACGTTTCAAACGTATATATCTAAAACTTTTCTTATTTTTAACACATATTGATGATTGAACACTCACGATAGACATACATTAAAAAAAAATACTAAATGAATTTATTATATTCATTATAATTTTGACAAATTGGTGATTGAGGTTTGTATTTTATGATACATGAAACTTATATTTCAAGTTTGAGGTTAATTTATAGCACAAGAAGGCAATTGTCACCCCTCCCCCCTCCCCAATTTCATGCAGTATTTACACGTACTTCAGACGTAAATTTTCAATCTCAATTATGTATACTTAAATTATTTTCGAACACAAGTAAACCTATATACAGGTATATAGACAACAAATACTAATTAAATGACGATTTCAATAATATGTATTTCCCCCAAAATTTGAGATCAATGTACAACTTTAGTAATCGTTTAATTATTTTCCTTTTTTGGCGACAACATCAAGTGATCTTTTCTTTGGTATAAAACTCAATGCACGTACATTTTTAACTAATGACACAAATAGAATTGTGAGAACCATTTGAAAATTGTATATGTTTATAAAAAATTTTAAGTTGTTAATTATTGTGATTTGTAATATATTTACGCATTTTTAAAAATATATAACATATTCTAAAAATTATAAGAATTTTAAATATTTTAAGTTGCTAATAATTGTGATTTAAATTTTTTTACTTAATTTTAAATATCTAACAAATTAAAAAATTTATAAACATTTCAAGATTGCCCTCGGATAGAAGTAGACATGTCAATAAAAACCTTAGCAAGTCAATGGAGTCGCTTATTAATAAGAGAAATTTGTCTTCGTATCTTTTTATTTGATACACTATCCTAGCTATTATTATTTAATATATGATTGGAACATATTTACTACTATTATACATATATCATATTTTGAATGATGATTTAAATAGATAATCTCAAAGATAAGTTTGTAAATAACTCAAATGATGATATTACTTTATAGTCTTTAAATCATAATACGGTCTTTCTATTAATTGCAAGATCGTGACATGATCGTAGACCCACATGGACTAAATATATCTATTAGAATTTAACATCATATAATAAGTAAATAAGTCTGTTAAATTTATAGTACGTCTCCAATTATGTAATTTTTTCGGTGTGAGGGATTAAATAATATGTGATGGGATAAAAAATTTTTTTATCTTGTTTGATTTTTATATTTGATATAACTTGTTCACTATTTATATCATATTAATGTGATAAGTTGTTCCATATGCATGGTGGGATAAGTTAACTAATCTAGGATAGCTTATCATGAGATAACTTGTTCCCAACCAGACGATAGTAACCCCTATTTGCTTACCAAAAAAGGGTCAATCCGCTCTTTCATGTATGGATGCATATTAAGGGCTTGTTTGATCATGTGATATGAAATCATAATATGAATTATGAGATAGAGTTGAAGTTTTGTTTGGATATGTGATATGAAGTTTTTGTGTTGTATATTCATAAACATAAAAATTTTATAAGTTGTAGAACTATTAAAATAAACCCAAAAATTTATCCAAATTTACAAAATAAACAAAAAATTATAAAATCATATAATAAAATTATTACGAAGCCATCATGGCCACTTGCCAGTTTTGTTCACTCAATATAAATGAAATTTATTTTTTATTAAACATTAAAATAGTAGTAATAAATTTAGTTGACGAAAAATAATGAATTTGATAAATATAAATGATAAAGTAGGAATTGATTTAAAGTAATAATAAAATTTATGTTTATGAGAAATAATAAATTCAAAATTAATGATATGATTATAAATTTTATTTACCTATGAAATAAACAGCTAGTAGATATAAATATGATTTATTTTAACAAAATATAAACTTATGGATCAATTTTATATTTAAAAAAATCTCAAATCATGATATGAAATTCTCAATTATGATTTTTGGAGAATATGAAATTTTATCTCATGAGATAAAATTAATATAAAATCGATTATAAAACATTGATTTCATCTCATGCTGTGTTGTTATATGGTCAAACAGCTACTAAGTGTTATTAATATAAATATCTTTATTTATAAAAAAAACAAATTCATATAATTTTTCATGTACACAATCCAGCATGCTTGAGATTTGAGAATCAATGTCGGCTTTTATTAATGGCAAGTCTAGTTTCACTTTCTATTTTGGTCCAAATCATTCTCCCATGTATATATTGTGACTGTTAAACGATAATAGAAAGAATTGAAATATCGTATATTTAATATATTTATATAAAAGAGAATTCTAAATTTATTTATGTGGCATTATCACAAGTTAATATTTTTTTTTAAATTTATTTATTTTTAAAAATATTTTTTTTTCATGAAAAGACACAATTTATATGAAAAGTTATGATTTTTATGTAAAAATGTGATTTTTATAAAAAAAAGTTGTGATTTTTATAAAGAGTTGTGACTTTTTTTAAAAAAAATTGTGACTCTTATGAAGAGTTGTGATTTTTATGAAAAATTATGACTTTTATGAAAAGTTCTAACTTTTATGAAAGGTTGTGTCATTTTCGAAGAGTTGTATCTTTTCCAAAGAATTGCGATCTTCCCACACAATAAATATTTGTTCGCACTATCCTTTGTTTTTTATAAATAGAAAGATTTCATCTCCTTTTAAAACAACGAAAATTCTGAACTTCTTAATCTGCATAATTAAATATTATTTTTGTATCAACACATTTCTGAATAGAATTATTCTATCGTGAGAGGATTTATTCCTTCAAACGTCGGGTACTGGAGGAAAATAATTTCCATAAGGGTACATTGTGCATTCAACGAACTCAATTTTTTTCCTTTCTCTTTCATTATATTACAGATCTTGGTGTGTTTGTTTTATACTTTGTTGTATATGTTTCAGCAAAATTATTGTTATAAATATTTGTTAGTACATATTAAATAACACATGTTAATTGAGTATTCACACAAGTTTTCTCTACTGAAATCTTAGTTACAAATTTACTTTCATCACTCTGGTATGTTGATTATTTTAAAAAAACACCCAAATAATAGTTTTGTGTAATATTGTTGGCAAGAAGAAGTTCCATGCTTCACTAGCTTCATTATCCATCAGTAGCAGAAAGAAAGAAAGGAAAAATAGTGAAGCAAGTCTAGAGATTTTAGACACAAAAAGGGAAAGTGTTCAATCTTTTCATAGTTTCCCCTCAACATGCCACGTGAAAGAAATTCAGCCATTCAAGTATATATCTGATAGATGAAATCTCAACCATTGGATGAAGATATTTTGTGATAAAGCAAGCACGTGAGCAGCACAATATTCAGCATAGAAAGAATCATAGTTTGTTAGGTGGTTAGAATTATTTGTATAGGATTAGGACAAGTGTACAGCTGAAAATTTTCCTTTTATTCTTTTTCTTTGATTGTTCTGTACTAATACTAGTATATAGAGGAAATACAGGGAGGAGAGAAATATAAGAAAATTTTCCACAAGCTTCTTCCATTTTTACATGGTATCAGAGCCATAAGCTCAATCTATCAAATTTCATAATCAAATCATTTTTCAGATTCTTAAATGACAGGAGAAACCAACAATCCCAACTCTGGAACCAACACTGCTAATGCTAATGTAACTGTTATTGATTCCAGTCATCCATACTATCTTCATCCATCTGATTCCCCTGGAATGAACTTGATCAGCACAGTGTTTGATGGAAGAGGATTTCCAGGGTGGAGGAGATCCATCTTGATAGCACTATCAGCCAAGAAGAAGCTTGGTTTCATCAATGGGACCTGCAAGACACCAGATCTCAATTCTCCAGATTTCTCTCAATGGAGTTGCTGCAATGACATGGTGATTTCGTGGTTGCTGAACACATTGTCCAAAGATATTGGAGACAGTGTCATCTACTCCAACACTGCTAAAGAACTTTGGGAGAGTCTTGAGCAAAGGTTTGGCAAGTCAAATGGTGCCAAACTTTTTCACCTTCAAAAGGAATTAAACACATTAGTTCAAGGAAATTCTGATGTGTCAGGGTATTTTACAAAAATGAAAAGGATTTGGGATGAGCTAGACTCTTTGAATGCAGACATTACATGCTCTTGTGTATGCACATGTGATGGGAAATCAAAGTTATCTAAATCTTTGCAAGATCAAAGGCTGATCCAATTTCTTATGGGATTGAATGACATTTATGCACAAGCAAGAGGTAACATACTGAAATGGAAATCAGCACTTTAGGAACGGAAATGGAAATCTGAAACCTGTTTTTTATGCACAGAGACATGGATCTAGCACACAAAGATTTAGTAACACTCAGAACAAATCCAAAGGGAAGAGAGCCAAATATGACCCAAATGTAACTTGCACATACTGTTTTAAGCAAGGGCATGTAATGGATAATTGCTTTAGGTACATTGGTTTTCCCGATGATTTTGAGTTCACCAAAGGGAAGAATACTTTGGTAAAAGGAAATGCAGTCTCCACAGGAGAAGATGCTCGTCAGCTAGGAGAAGGATTTATGAAAGAAGCAGTGAACAATTCCTATCAGTTTCCCAAAGTTGCAGGGAACAACTCTTTTCAACATTTCAGTGAAGGACAAATAGCAGAGATTGCTCAAATGTTCAATGCAATGAACATGTCAAAATCAACTTCCACTGCAGAAATTAGTGCAAATGCAATTGCTGGTACTATTCTTAAGTATTCAGGCACATGTTTTTCTGTTTTTAAATCAACAAATTGGATCATTGACTCAGGAGCATCAGAACACATGTGTTTTGATGCTTCTTCCTTTTCTTCTATAACTCCTCTTCAGTTTCCTTTAAATATTAGTTTACCTAATTCTTTCAAGGTAACTGTCACTCACATAGGTAGTGTGTCTATTCTGCCTAATCTCACTCTCACTAATGTACTGTATGTTCCAGTGTTTAGGTATAATCTACTCTCTGTGCATAGGCTTAGTGATCAAATCAAATGGAATGTTTTATTCACTTCTGGACATTGTCTATTGCAGGACCTTTTAATGAAGAGGGTGGTAGCTTTTGGTGAACTTAGAGAAGGATTATATCTTTTGGAACCTGCTATCCCTAAGTCTAGTTTAAGTGTTGTCAATCCAAAAGGAAGAAATTCCATTTCTACTCCAGTTATTGCTAATGCTATTCCAGATGTAAGCCTTTGACATATTAGACTTGGGCATTTGCCCCTTTCAGCAATGAAACATCTCAATTTTATCAATTTGTCTCCTGATTCTGAGTTTATATGTCATGTTTGTCCTCAATCTAAGCAAACTAGATCATCTTTTCCTATTAGCTCTATAAAAACAACAGGAATTTTTGATTTGATACACATTGATACTTGGGGTCCTTATAAGAATGCTACCTACAATGGATACAAATATTTCCTTACTATTGTGGATGATTATAGTAGAGGAACTTGGACATATTTGTTGAGTACTAAAAGTAATGCTTTTCCTGTTTTGAAATCATTTTTGTCTATGGTTGAGAGACAGTTTAACAAAAAGGTTAAGTGCATAAGGTCTGATAATGCTTTGGAACTTGGAAAGGGAACTCATGAAGCTGCTTACTTGAAAGAACATGGGATTCTACATCAACAAAGTTGTGTACCCACCCCACAACAAAATGGGGTGGTAGAAAGAAAGCACCGTCACCTATTAGAAGTTGCAAGAGGTTTATTTTTCCAATCACATTTTCCTATATCATACTGGGGTGAGTGTGTTCTTACTGCAACACATTTAATTAATATTTTTCCTTCAAAAGTCTTGAAAGGAAAAACACCCTATGAAGTTCTTTTCAATCAATTACCTTCTTATTCATTTTTGAGGTCATTTGGTTGTCTTTGTTATTGTTCAACTCTATCTCAAGGAAGAGGAAAATTTGACCCTAGAGCTATAAAATGTGTTTTCTTAGGATATCCACAAGGGCAAAAAGGATACAAAGTTATGGATTTCAAAACCAGAAAGGTTTTTGTTTCTAGGGATGTCATATTTTATGAAAATAATTTTCCTTTTGCTGACTCTTCTTCTCTGTCATCTTCTCCTATTTTCCCATCCACTAGTCCTTATTTTGACACAACCTCAGACGTCTCTCAAGTCATTCAAATACCCCAACATATTACTTCTGACCACATTGATTCTAACATGCCGCATTCACAAGAGACAATTGTTACTTCAACAGAACCTAGTCCCCTGAGAAGATCAGGAAGGATTTCACATAGACCAGGTTATTTACATGATTTTGTCTGTAACAGTGTCTACCTTACCAACCTCACTGATTCATGTTTTACTTTCCCTCCTCCTGCTTCTAGTTTTTCTTTCAATGTTCTATCTAAGCCTAACCAACAATTTTTTCATTCTCTTAACTCCTACTCTGAGCCTACCAGTTATTCTCAAGCTGCAGGACATCCTGAGTGGAAAGCTGCAATGGATACAGAGATTGCAGCTTTGCAATTAAATAACACTTGGGATATTGTAGATTTGCCTAAAGGAAAGAGAGCTTTACCTTGCAAGTGGGTATATAAGATAAAACTTCATTCGGATGGATCAATAGAGAGATTTAAATCTAGACTTGTGGTGAGGGGGGACATTCAACGAGAAGGGATTGACTACAATGAGACTTTTTCTCCTGTTGTCAAAATGATAACAATCAGATGCCTCTTGGCAGTGGCAGTGAAGAAAAATTGGACAGTTTCACAATTAGATGTGAATAATGCTTTTTTACATGGATCTTTGGAAGAAGAAGTTTTCATGAAGTTTCCCCCTGGTCTCATTCCACCTTTATCTAATCAGGTTTGTCGACTCAAAAAATCACTATATGGTTTAAAACAGGCTTCACGTCAATGGTATTCTAGGCTTGCAGGTGCTCTTGCCTATAAGGGATACACATCATCTTTGAATGATTATTCTTTGTTCTACAAGACCTCAGGAGATTTTGTCTCTATTCTGGCTGTTTATGTTGACGACATTTTGCTAACAGGAAATGATGTTTCTGAGATTGCAGATATTAAGTCTTTCTTACATTCAGAATTCAAAGTAAAAGATTTAGGCGACATTAATTACTTTCTTGGTATGGAGGTTATTCGAGAAAAACAGGGCTTCATCATCACTCAACGCAAGTTTGCTTTGGATCTAATAAAAGAATTTGATTGCTCACATATTCCTAGTGTTACTTACCCTTTGGATCCATCTATCAAATTACAAGCAGATGATGATATACCCATTCCTGATCCTACAATTTTCAGACACTTAATAGGAAAGATGAACTACCTGACTCATACCCGTCCAGATTTAGCTTATCCTGTATTGAAGCTCAGTCAGTTTATGCAAAGACCTTGTCGTTCCCATTTTTCTGCTGCACTTCGTGTGTTGAAATATTTGCAGTTGGATCCAGGGCAAGGAATTCTTCTATCATCTGATCCTTCTTTGGAACTCTTAGCTTTTTGCGATGCTGATTGGGGATCTTGCAAGGACACTCGCAGGTCAATCAGTGGTTTTTTTTATCACTCTTGGTGGTTCTCCAATTTCATGGAAATCAAAGAAGCAAGCTTCGATCTCCCTTTCTTCTGCTGAAGCCGAGTACCGATCAATGCGGAAGGTCACAGCTGAAATAACTTTGTTGGTTCGCTTGCTCGAGGATCTGTCAATTTCCCCTTCATTACCGGTCCCAGTTCACTCCGACAGTCAAGCCGCGATTCATATCGCCCACAACCCAGTTTTCCATGAGCGAACCAAGCATGTTGAGCTTGACTGTCATTTTGTGCGCCAATAATACATCTCGGGTCTCATATCGCTTCAGTTTACTCCTTCAAAGAATCAATTCGCCGATTTGTTCACTAAACCACTCTCTGGTTCTTCTCATCATGGAATACTATCCAAGTTGGGGGTTTCGTCATTACCACCCTCATCTCTCCCCTCCAACTTGAAGGGGGATGTTGGCAAGAAGAAGTTCCATGCTTCACTAGCTTCATTATCCATCAGTAGCAGAAAGAAAGAAAGGAAAAATAGTGAAGCAAGTCTAGAGATTTTAGACACAAAAAGGGAAAGTGTTCAATCTTTTCATAGTTTCCCCTCAACATGCCACGTGAAAGAAATTCAGCCATTCAAGTATATATCTGATAGATGAAATCTCAACCATTGGATGAAGATATTTTGTGATAAAGCAAGCACGTGAGCAGCACAATATTCAGCATAGAAAGAATCATAGTTTGTTAGGTGGTTAGAATTATTTGTATAGGATTAGGACAAGTGTACAGCTGAAAATTTTCCTTTTATTCTTTTTCTTTGTTGTTCTGTACTAATACTAGTATATAGAGGAAATACAGGGAGGAGAGAAATATAAGAAAATTTTCCACAAGCTTCTTCCATTTTTACAAATATTTTCCCTTTCATTTATATATAATAAGTTCAATTATTGTACTATATGATACATTCTCCCTTTAATTTTTCATTTTAATAATTACTTATGATACATTAAAATGGGGAAATTTAAAATGATGCATGTAAAGCATACCGTAGCATACCGTATGACTGAACATTCTACAAGTAAGAATTAGAATATTTGTTCACTTTTATCAGTCTTTCTTTTATGAACGATTATCTATTTATTATAAATTTCGGAAAAGGGTCTAAAATACCATCAAAGTATTGGAAATGGTACAAAATTATCGTCCATCCACCTATTGGCTCCAATGTACCCTTCTCACCCACCTATTGGGTCCAAAATACCCTTGTCATTCACCTTTTGGTTCAAAATTGATTACTTATTTAACGGTTTTATATTTAAACTATTTAAATATTTTTTAAAATACTCGGCGCTCAACTATTTGTTATAATTTAACTTGTTAGTATAATTTATAAATCAATCCACTGCACACCCATTATTAATTAAATCCCTCTAAATTAATAAATCTGTCACATTATTAATGCAAGCTACTGTCAATTGAGTGTTTTTAAAAATTATAGAAGTAAATTATCATACATTCAAGTGGCTAAATAAAAAATCACCGATAAACTTAAAAATCTAACTATGTTCATCTTAATTATTCTTACGTTACTTCATAAGTAACTTTTTTTCAAAATAATATATTAAAGGTTTTAAAATAAATCATAAATATTTATAAAATTATATTTTAAAAAGTGCATGAGATTAATTCGGGATGTATTACTTCTTTACCTTTAATCATAAATTTCAAATTCAATTTTGAAAGAAAGTGTCATTCTAAATGAGCGCCTCAACCTAAATTTAATTGGGATTTCGATTCAGACTTGAATAATTTTGAATGTCATTTTCAGGAATCTATAATTTCATCGTGTTTTAGTAGTGTTTATGACGATGTTGATATTATAATTGGATTATTAATTGGGTGAGGTTTAGTTAGTAATGAGTGGGTAGTGGGTTGGTTTATAAATTATATTAATAAATTAAAATTATAACTAATAGTTGAATGTCAAGTATCTTTAAAAATATTCAAAGAGTTTAATTTTAAAACAATTAAAAAAGTGGTCAATTTTGAACCCAAAGGTGGATGACAAGGGTATTTTGGAGCCAATAGGTAGATGAAATGAAGGGTAATTTTGTACCATTTTCAATACTTCAAAGATATTTTAGGCCCTTTTTCGTATAAATTTTAATATCATCTTTGATGATCATTTGATTCCCCCAAAATATCAAATAGACACAATTTTTGGCCATAAGAATAAATCATAAAATCATATTTAAGATGGCTGATTGAAGGATAAATTATAAGATATAATTATCATCTTCCTTTACATTATTAATATTTGTTACCATATAATCTTCTACGTAAGATAATATAATATTTTAGTTTTAGTATGAGATAAGTTTTAAATATTATTTTATAAATATCGTTACATTAAATTCCCGCGCCGTTATTTTATTAGTTATGTATAAAGAAGAATCGCATAACATATGACGAAGAGGATGTGATTATTATATCAATTGATTAATTATGTTAAATCATTTAATAATGTATCGGATCCACTAATTATAAAAGAAATAACTAGAGAGCTAGTTAAAAGATCATTAAGGATAATAAAATTATGATCACAGGTCATTGTAACGGTAACTTGGAGATCCCAAATCTAAGTTTAACAAGATCAAATAAAAATATTAATGACAGTTCAACTTTATCAAATCATTTCGCATGAATAAACTTTGTTAATATTAAGGTTTTTATTAATTTTTAAGTTTTGATATGCGGTAAATCAAATAATATATTTTATGAGATGACATATTTAAAAATTATCTACGTAAGCCTAAAGTGTAAGTGCTTTACAAGATTTCGTTAAGGCTAATTCTCCATATACTTATGAAATCAAACAATGTTCAAAGCTAAATATGTATACCTTTTGAAGAAAAATTAAGGAAGAGATGTATTTTGTTAAATCAATTTTACTGATGATGTTATAAAATTTTTAATTTGTCTACACAGAACAAGAAAAAATTATACTCTGTACGGAGTTATTATTTTTTAATTTTAAAATTAAATAAAAAATTTAAAACTATTTAAAAATAAGAGTCAAATAATATGAAACGTGATGCTTGACTAGTTTATACCAGAAATAAAAGCCTAACTAATTAACGAGTGAATAAACCAAACAAATGAGAAGGAAAATATACTAAATTATGGCTATGGTTATGTATATATTAATTATATATGACGAGCCAACCAACCACTATATTATTGTAAGACAACAGTGCTATGTTATAAAATGAACCAAGTGCACAATGCTTAATAAATGCAAGCAGTTATCTACCAAACTAGGGGAGGGGATTTAGTGCGAATCGTGATTCACATATTAAAAATTTAAATATATAGGAATTACGAGGAAAATAGGAGGGAGGCGAGAGAAGCAAGTAAGATTTGTTATATTTTAGACACATGTAAATTTATTTGGTAATAATATATTTAGAATAAATTACACTTAATTTTTAATTCTATATATTCTGATATATATGTATCTGAACACATTAAAGATTTAAAGATTCGTAATATTACAAATTAGTGTATATCTAAATTAACTTCTAAACTTATAAAATTTCGATAAATTTTTATTTTTAAAAATAAAAATAAAAAATTGGTGTGACAGGTTGCGATTTTATGCGGGTTAAATGCAAATCAATTAAACGTGATAAATGAGTTTATAGTTGAAATTTTGAATTGGATTAATTTAATTAATTTTTTTTTCTTCGTATTTTAAGTGCAAAAATCCTTTCAAGTGTAAAATTCGTTTATCCCAATTATTCTTTGGGAAACTTACATAAATATATTATATTAATATAATATATTTATCATTTATAATAATAAAATCTTTGTTCACTTTTAAACATTAAAAAATGTTGAATATATTAAAAAAATAATTTTAATATATATTACAAAGAACAATTTATAAAACACATATAATACAAGCATATTATATTTTTCCCTATATTTTATAATAGTTATAATGCATAAATAATTCATTTTTAATATATATTGCAGGTTTATTATAATATTATTATATTATGCTAAATGATAATAAATAAACAGTATTCCTAGAATTAAGAATTATTTATTAAAAGATATTTTAAAGTCGTGTAGATTTTCTTTTTCCTTTTTTTGACCCTCAATGTGTTATTTCCCGAAACAATTTAGTCACCCCCTAAAAATGTAAAATACATCTTTTTATAGAAGCATTATAAACTAAAATTTTAATGTGACAATATAGTATCCAAATAGAGAAATACGAATATTCTGAAAAATAATAAATAAGGATAGTTAGGGCAATATTATAATCCTATATTTATTAGGAAGTGGTAACCAAATTAAAACCTTATATAAATCGCACATAATTCGTTCACCTACATATGTCGTTTTTACATATTCATTCGTTGGACGTGTAAACAAGCTCTTTTTTTTTGAATATGAAGATTTTTGTGAGGACTTTAGTAGGCACGCAATTCGAGATCGATGTGAACCCTAAACATACCGTAACTATCGATCTCTTCTCTATTTTTTTTAGGAATAATGTACAAGTATCTCCTCAACCTATGCCCGAAATCTCAGAGACACACTTATACTATACTAAGGTTCTATTACCTTTCTGAACTTATTTTTATTAATAATTTTCTACCCCTTTTCAGCCTACGTGACACCATCTTGTGGGCCCAACGTTGGTTGATTTTTTTTTTCAAGCTAGTGCCACGTAGGCCAAAAAGGGTTGAAAATTACTTATAAAATAAGTTCAGGTGTAATAGGACCTTAGTATAGTATAAGTGTGTCTCTGGGATTTCGGGCATAGATTGAGGGATACTTGTGCATTTTTTTTTATATTATAGTTTATGCTCGATTATCAAATTGATTTTAATCGAATATGCGCGCTATCTTTTAGAATTAAATTATGATCACGTACTTTAATAGCTTTTTCTCTCTTTTACGTCTGTTGCACAAACTGATTTGTTACATAACCTAAATTATATTTAGGTGGCTGATGTGAAGAAAAGCATAAATAGAGCTCTAGGTCAAGTTTTTTACTCTGATGCACAACAAATGCGTATCCACAGCTACAAGGGTAAAATTTTGGAGGACTCAAAAACATTGGAGGAAAACGAAGTATCTCACAATAGTTTTCTTATTGTAATATTTTTCGAGGTACCAATTGGGAACTTAGTTTTTTCTCCCATCCTACCTTTACAGTTTCATTTAGAGCTAGATAGTTTACCTCAAAAGTCATAACGAATTTTAGTTGAACTTAATTTTCAAACTTTTTATTGTTGAATTCTAATATATTGAAGCTTATTGTATTTTATATTTGTTGGTGATTCTTGATTAATGATTTATATGCTTATTAATTATTATATTACCAAGTATTTCAACCTAGAAAGAAGAATTCAAGAAATTAAATATATTTAGATTCATAAGTACATTAATATTCAAGAAAGAGTTTAAGAAAATTTATTTAAATTTTTGCTCATACAAATATGTCAATCATAAGCAAATAATCAAAATATTATATATATTATTCATCGTTATCAAAGCACCTACATTTATGTTTCATAAAAAATTTCACCTGCAAAAATTCGTGAAGAGAAAAATGATATATTTTGATGCTAAAATTAATTTTGTAGGGAGTGTTTAAAGAAAATTATTTCATAAGTAAACTATAACTCCAACATCAAAATAATACACTTTAATCATAGGCTCACGTGGGATAAAGTATATATAGTGAGTTAGTGACTATGATTAAGATATTTTAAAATACAAACTAAAGGACATTTTCTTCATAAAAAGATAAATTTTTAATTAATGTACATGCATGGTATATATAAAGGAAAATTTTAAAAGTGAAAGCTTATGAATTAATCATGAAATTAGCTCTTTTTTTATCCTGTTTATTGGGTTTAGATCTGAGATAGCAAATTCTCTTTTCAAAACAATCATTTGAATTTAAAATACAAGTAATTACATTTAGATGTACACCCAACTTTTTAATTATCTTCCATTAACATGTACTATTTTATTTAAGAGAAATTTCGCATATAGCCATAAGAATAAATTTAATTAGGCTTGTTAGCTATTTACATTACAGGTTATAACTACAGTTTTAATGATTATAGGCAAATATATAATTGTGTAATTTGCAATTATTTTTATACAAAGTGAAAATTCAATCTTTTAATGGTAATTGGGAGAAGGTAAACCATGCCTTAATTCTTGCAACAATATCTCTTTAGACTTTTATATCAAATATGACTTTCTTTCCTTACATAAATATATTAATTGATTTCTATTTGTTATTGTATAAATTATTATTGATTGATTCAACTCATTGATAACTATAGTTTATGTGGAATTGGTGATTGTACAAGTTAATTATTTCTGTACGTAATTATATAAACAAATTCTTCAAAGGTGGTTTGTATTTGTATATGTATAGGTCAGTTTTATTTTGATGGAATTAGTGTTTGTATATGTGTAATTGATTGATGATGGGTAGCTTATATGGAATAGAGTTTGTATAATTTAGCTATTTATTGTAATTGTATAAAATGAGTAGTGGCATGCCTGATTTATATTTGTATATTTTGTATTTTGTATAATTCACATATATTTTTTTTGCGAAATTAGTGCTTGTATATGTATAATTGATAACGTGACATTATTGTCTTTATTAATGAGCTATTTTTATCTGTAATTGTATAAAAGGTGTAGTAACAATTGATTTGTATTTAAATATATGTATGTGTATAATTCACAACTGATTTGTACTTATATATGTGTCATAATATCTTTCAAAGCTATTTTGGATGATTCTTCATCCACAAATTTGATTATATCTAATTATAAATCAGAAAAATCACATGAAATTGCAGTCATATACAAATACAAATCTAAAGGACAAGAATGAAACCATAAAAAAGGAAGAAACTTAACAGCATATTGCCCTGAAAATCAGGAAGCCTGATTTGATAAAAATAACTTGATTTTTTTTAAATTTTGAAATCAATTTGTGTTGAGGGATTTAAGGAGAAAATAAGATAAAGGATTATGAGAAAGAGAAGGAATCATTTGTGTATATGGAAAAGGGACAACTACACATACATATACAAATCGAAAAGGTAAGCGACATAATTATAATCAAGAATTAGGGGCGAGTGGTAATAAAAATAAATCCTAGCTATAATAACTAATTAGCTAGTACAAATTTACTTAATCATGTAATACTTTATGCGTGAAATTTTTAATATTTGGCTTATTTATAATTTTTTGTATAAATTACTTTTACCATTGCAATTTATAACAAAAAAAATAACTAGACATTTAATTTAAATCGTATTATTTTAATTTAATCAAACCATACACTAAAAGTAAAAAAGATCAGGCACAAAATATACGAGGTCAGTGCGTCAGTACAACAAATAACATATCATTTGTCTCATATAATAAATAAAGTATCTATAATTTACAAACAATATAAGCACCTAAAATTTTCATCTTAGCAGGTTTAATTTCAACTTTTTTTAATGGTATATTTTTGGTTTAACATGATATACGTTACACGTATTTTTATTTTCCAAGTCAATTATATTTAGGGCAGCTTTTGTATTTTATTTTTTTTGGTTAGACTCTTACTATCCTTAGTTTTTTTTTAAAAAGAGGAAAGTATTGAAAACACGTCGAAATTTGATGCAATTTTAGTTTGACAGCTTACAAGCATTTCTCTATTGGTCTACTTGACTAATTAAATTTAGATACACCCAATTATATAATAAGTGGGCTCAAATTCTCGTAGGAAAATGAACCTCTTCATAAAAAGTCGAGAGAAATGTTAAAAGTACCCTTAAACAAAATGAAAACTTAGCACAGTATTTCATTCATGTTGCAAGATTCAGAAGTGTATTTAAGTTCAGTTAGTGAAGTAACTTGTACTTTTAAAACTATCAATAATTCAGAACTGAAATTAATAGCGACTTATTACATACATTTACTACTAAAAAATGAATTTATTTACCACCTAAACGTGACAAAAAATAAAATAAAAAATAAAAAACTCTTCTTCACAATTTTTTTTTATATTTATTTTATTTTCCATCACAACCTCAAAGTATCACATCAATGTGAGTATAATACTGGTGTTGTTTGTTGTTTGTTCAGATTTGAAAGTGTGGAGCTCATTGAAAAGTCATCAGAGCAATGATTGAAGCATTGAGCTTGCCGAAACACCTCTAAAAGAAATCCAACTAATAAAATTGGAAAGATAAAGAGAAATTTAATTCGTATTTGTCGGTGATTGATTTGGGGTTTTGAATGGCTGTTTTGTGGTGGTTAAGGTGGATCGTAGGTGGCTAATGGTTTCGAAAAATAAGAGGGAAGGGTATTGTGGAGGTGGGTTTGTGGTGGTGATGGGTTAATTGTTCTTCGTCGGAGAAGACAAAGTGAATAGTGATATAAATTTAAAGGGATGATTTTTTATGATGAGATTGAGATAAAGTGAGTGAGATTTAGCGATAAAGAAGATATAATAATTAGAGAATTTAATTAATTAATTAGAGATTATTGGATTAGTTAGTGTAAAATAGAGTTGACAAAAGAAAAGTTAATTAATGAAGAAAGCAAAACAAAAAGAGTATAAAAAATTATAAATTCGATGTAGCTCTGATTAGTGTTGATGTGGCGACACGTGTAATACATCATATACTGTGAGAGTGGTGCTACATGTTCTAGGGTGATATTAAATTCATTTTAAATAGTAAATGTATGTAATAGACCATCATAATAGCTTAAACATATAACTGATTTCTTGGGACAAATTTTTAAAAAAATTTATACCTATTTTTTTAATATAATATAATACAAAACAATATGATAAAATATGAAAGAAAAATAACAATACATAATAGTCATCCAAAAATATAGTTGAAATTGCGACAAAAGTAATCTATTCTATTTGATTTTTTTATTTAATTCAAATAAAATCCGCACACACTTGTATCAAATGTAACACTTGTATCAAATAAATACATTTGTATGACGAGAGTAAATTTTAAAATGATAACCCATATTTGAAAAATTGCCCCTACTATTGTTTTTGATTTTTTTTTAGGATTATAATTTCATCCAATTATCCCTACATTTATCAAAATATATTGACATAGTAAAAAAAATTTGCTATCATAGTTAGATTTCATGTCCCATTAAACTTTTTTTAAAAAAACAATACATTTATTAACCCTTTAACCTAATTGAAATTTTCATCCGATAAAAAATAATACAAAAAGATCCGTTTATTTTCCTATGTTACTCTAGATTTGATAATTCATTTATAATTAGTAAAGTTTATCAACTTATTGCTGACATAGAAGAAAGTGGGCACTCCCCTAATCAGGAATGAGCGTCAAATGAAAAGATGTGCGAATTAGTCTATCAAAAGAAGGAAGCAAGGGAGTGAGATTTTAGGTTTCATTAGGGTAAACGAAAAACCTAGGACCCATTTGGCTTACTGTAAAAAAAATAATTCTTAAAAAATCAAATTTTTCGTAACTTTCAAGTTAAAAAATGAATAGCAGGGGATTCCTAATTTTAACTTTTTTTTAAGTCGTTTTAAAAATATTCAAACACTCTTGAGAAACAAAAACTACTTAAAGTTGAGCGAACACTCTCTAAGTCAATCTCAAAACAAATAATAATAATATTAAAATTGATACCTTGTTATTTGAATTTTCATTAATGATATATATATGATTGAAAGAGTCACAATTGATCGATAGGATCTTCAAGGGGTTGATGGTTGCTTCAAGAAAGATTTGACCACCAGAAAATGAGGATCTTTTCAAAAGGATAAAGTCATCTATTTTCGAGTGCTAATCAATTCTCTTTTAGGATAGCATTTTTATTGAATAAAGATTACCTTCTTACTTGATTGGATGAGGGCATACAAATATAGTACATTTGAATTGATGGATAATGTATTATCCTTCTCTCATTTATCAACATAATCAATGATTACAACTTGTTAAAGAAAATATACTAAAAATATCTTACATCTAGTTGTCTCAATCATTCACAACTCCAAGATTAATATGTTTTTCTTATACTGAGTTGTAACTATATACTAAATTCTTATTCCCAACTGCTACACTCAGCGTCGAGAGAGACTTGAGATTCTTATGAGAAAGGACTTGGAAGAAGTCCTATCACTTCACTTTATTCTAGAAATTTGATCTCACCAGATTAGCGAAGGAGAAAGATGAGATGGGTGGTCCAACAATAACAACGAGAGAAGGCTCGTTGGCCCCCTCTCACTCTTCTCCGGACTATATGTTCACCCCATATGGAAAACTCTTTATTCTTTTTCTAATGAGTAGATAGAGCCATAATAAATAAATTAATTTCGTCTTCTTTTTCGATATCTGTCGAAAATCTATTTTAATGTTTTGAAAAAGAGATATTCACATTTTATGACAAATAAACCTATTATACGAATTATTATATATATTTTAACCGTATCAACATAAAGAAACAGAGACAAGTATATCAAAGATTTAAGACAATGAAACAGTCCGAGTCCTTAGGGAGAAGGCACCATCTCAAGGAACAAAACTAATTATTCCATCAATAGAGCAAAACTAAATTTTTGTAGGAAGAGAAGTTGACATATAAGCAAATACTCTTTTTTTTTTCAAGCAAATACTCATGAATATTAATGTAGTATAAAAATTTGCTATAAAATTATTATTTTTTCAATATTTAATTCTTCATGTACATCAAATAAATGTTGTCTGTGCAAGAAATATAAAAGTATTTGGATGAGTTTATAATGAATTATTTTCATAGAAAAAAAAGAAAATCTCATTGTATTATTTTTTTACCCAATATAAAATTTGATTGGGTTAAAGGGTTAATAAATGTATTATTTTAAAAGTACAATATTATTGTCCAAATAGAAGAGATTTAATTTTTTTATTTATTATATCAAGTATATTTGTCAATAAAATAAAGATAGTAGGGTAATATTATAGTCCTTAATAGAAATAAAAATGATATTAAGAGATAATTTACCAACACCGCTGTACCTGACGTGGCTTCACATTATTGGTTCGTTCTGAGCTGTCACGAAACCCAGCGGTAACCAAATCACTACCCTCTTTTTTTTTCCAGGTATATAAAGCGTGTTAAAGACATTAAAAAACCCTTTTCAGTGTAAACTTTCTGCTTAAGCCTTTCTTCTATCTGCTAAATTTTCTATAAACACATTCGTTAACTTTACAAATTCATCGCCGGCAGTGACCGGAAGTTGCAGGGCGCCGGCGTCGTAAGTGGAAGGACGTGCAAACAAGCTTTTGAAGATGAAGATTTTTGTGAAGACTTTGAAAGGCACGCACTTCGAGATCGAAGTGAAACCCGAAGACACGGTAACTATCGATCTCTATTTATCTTTTTGTTTTGTATGGTATACATGCTTTCATGTGTTTTTGTTTGTGAATTGTGTTCAATTATCAAATTGAGTTGTTTTAAGCGGCGATTGAGCTCTGATTAGGGTTTCCTAGCGGCTGATGTAGATTCAGGGTTTTAAGTCATCGACCACTGAACTGCTCCTCTGGAGTATGAATGTAGAGTTGTAACAAAAAGAACTCTATATATAGTTCCAATCAATGACAGTGGCGACTTTGTTTGTGAATTTTAGGGTTCTAATGGTACATGGTTTGGGAGGGGTTGTTTCAAGTATTATTGATTTGTTTTGATTCGTGAATTGATGGTATTTAATGCTGCTGAGTGATTTTATGTGAATTCTTCAAGTCGAATTGAATTTGGATTCAGCTGAATGATTATTTATTGCTGAGTAGATTTTGTAGTGTCCTGCTATATATCTAGTACTATGATGAGTTGTTCTAAGCCTTAGTGTGAGGTGGCATTTATCAGGTAGACTTAGTTGAGGTGTCCGAAGGCTGGTATGGACACCGCGATTATGAAAATAAGCAAATAAATTAGTTTCTACATAAGTTAAACTGGTGGAAGCTTTATTGCAAGTCCCTAAACTTTTAAGGAAACAATTTCTTGTTTTTTTCTTGGGAAGAGTTTGGAGTGACTTCTAGTTTTCAATTGAGTTTGGTCTTGGGGGTGATTTTAGTTGTTTTGTTTAATGTTAGCGGAGCCATTTGATTTGTTAATGGAGTTTCTCTATTTCTGAGGATGTAGTACGGTCCAAATCTTGTACTGGTAGTTTTTAGGGTTGAATTAGGGATACTGCCTCTTTATTAAGCACGTCATAGGACCCACTTCCCTATAAGACCCTCATGAGTGCAATTCTGTCTTGACCCGGATGTTCTTGAAGCTACAACTGCTCAAGCCAATTTTTCTAGAGGTAAAAGACAAGAATTGAAATTACATTGTATGTGATGGTCCTGCATACGGCGAATTAGGAGACAAACTTCTATGTTTTTTTTCTTTTCTGTTGGCTTTCGTTGATACTGCTTTGTTTTTTTTCTTTTGGCCTCTTAGTGGTTTTCGTTCCGTTGTTTTGGTGCTAAGAATATTGTGCAGACAGGGTTGAAGAGCTTGTGCGGCATTTACAGCTACTTCACCTTCCTAATTTGCCTTCTTCCTGTTTATTCTTATTCCATAGTTGAAGTCCTCTTTGTGTACATTCGCATGTTTACACCCTTTCTTGTTTGAAAATAGAGTAAATATAGCAATAAAAACAAAATCAGAACAGCATTGCAAATGTTGATCTCGTCATTTTACTTTTAAACAAAGTCCCAAAAGTAATCATGTTTGTAACTTCTTTGTCAATGATTTCTCTCTCTCTTTTTCCTCTGTCGTACAAACTGATTTGCTCCACATAATAAATATTTAGGTTGCTGACGTGAAGAAAAGCATAGAAACAGTTCAAGGTCAAGATGTCTACCCCGCTGCACAACAGATGCTTATCCACCAGGGTAAAGTTCTCAAGGACCCTACAACATTGGAGGAAAACAAAGTTGCTGAAAATAGTTTTGTCGTTATAATGCTTTCCAAGGTACCTATTCTTCAAAGTAATTTAACTATTTAAGCATGTGCTTTATAAAGGGTATGTCTATAGTTTGGAATGAAATAGCTGTTCTTCCCAGATGATTTTAAGGGTATTTCATGCTTCCATGAACTGTGTGAATATATATTATCTGTTTCTGTTGGCTTATAATGGTTCATCTCCAATTTTTTTCCTCCCATGATTATTGTAGAATAAGGTTTCAACAAGTGGAACCTCAGCTACACAGCCTGCACCTTCAAATTCGGTGAGAGCTTTACTTGCTGACTTCTTTAATGCACTTTCTGTTTCTAGTGAGACAATTGAGATTGAATTCAACTTCCTTTAAATTAAATGTGTATAAGTGTTGTTGTGATTACTACCTTCATCTAATATTTTTTGTTTGCCTGTTGCAACATGTGTTGAATGATGCTTGTTTTTGTAGCCTACACCTGTAATTGTATATGTGGAGATGGATGTTTGGTTTATGAGTTTTGTAGCTGAACCATGGGATGAAAGAGAGTGATTTTTACGAGTCTTGTGAAATGATTATATTACCTGTGCTATTCTGAGGCACTTGAGCCTAATATCTTATGCTGTGAACCATTTGAAGATGATTGTATGAATCTATAATGGTTATTTGGGAGCTGATGAGTGATGACATCTGTCCCGTTGTTTTCCTGTTGCTAAAAACATGTGATGAATGTTGTTTGTTTTTGTAACCTACACTTGTACTTGTATATTTGGAGACACATGTTTGGTTTATGAGTTTTATAGTTGATCTATGAGCTGAGAGAGTGATTGTGCTTAGGCTTGTGTAATGATTATATTACTTGAGCTGTTCTGGGGTACTTGAAATCTGCCATCTTGTGCTTTGAACAATCTAAAGATGGTTGTATGAATTTGTAATGGTTAGCTGATGATATCTGTTTGACTAGGCCCAGCCTGCAACATCCACAGGCCAACCTACACAGACAGTAGCACCTCAAGCAACTGCTGCAAGTGTGGCACCGTGAGTTTCTGTTCCCCATAACTTTTTGCTGTTAGTTGGAAGATGCTTAGAATCAATTCTTTTGTTTGTGGTTTAGTTAGCTTAAGCTTATTTGGTTTTTTAGTGCACAATCTGCTCCTGCTCCTGCTCCAGCTCCAGCTCCTGCTGCAGCTCCAGCTCCAGCTCCAGCTGCCGCTAAGTGAGTACATCATAACATATTGGACTAGAAAATTACTTTTTGGTCATGCTATGTGATTAGTTTGGTCATTCTTTATGTTGCTGTCTTTGTCAAACAGTCCCCTGACAGACGTGTATGGTCAAGCGGCATCAAACCTTGTTGCTGGAAGTACCTTGGAAACTACGGTTCAACAGATTCTTGATATGGGTGGTGGAAGTTGGGAACGGGATACGGTTGTGCGTGCTCTACGGGCTGCATATAACAATCCAGAGAGAGCTATTGAATACCTGTACTCTGTGAGTTCTTAATTGGTTCTTTACTTTGTGCATTGAACGCATATCATTCCTGAAGCTTCATATTCTCTTGAAGTTACTTACCCCAGAAAATATAAGTAGTTCAGAAAGTAGGAAAATGTCCATGTTCTGTTGGCAGATAGTGCTTGTGTTGTGATAGATTCTAGTATCTCCTTTTGTCTTCTAATATCACATCTTTTTATTGACTTTAAAGTACACCTGTTATCATTCAGGGTATTCCTGAGCAAGCAGAAATCCCACCTGTTGCTCCTGCTAGCGGACAGGCTGTAAATCCCCCTGTTCAGGCTTCACAGCCAGCTGTTCCGTCCAGTGGGCCAAATGCTAATCCTTTGGATCTCTTTCCTCAGGTGGTGAAATCCACCAGAAAATTTAAGTTTGTGCTTCTCACATTTTATCCAAAATGCTAAAAATTCTCTCAAATTTACCATCAGGGCCTTCCAAATGTGGGTGCAAATGCTGGAGCTGGAAATTTGGATTTCTTAAGCAATAGTCCACAGGTGCACATCCTACCTTTGTAAAATTGGTAATTAATTTGTAAATATAATTTTTTAACCTCTTTTCCCCTCTACAGTTTCAAGCCCTCCGAGCAATGGTGCAAGCAAACCCACAGATATTGCAGGTATCTCACACACAGACGGACACACATGGCTTTTAATTTGTTTGCTCAAAGCTTTTACAAATGGTTTCTGGAAACTGGAACAGTGACATTTTTTTCTATCTGCAGCCAATGCTCCAGGAGTTGGGTAAGCAAAATCCTCAATTGATGCGGCTGATTCAAGAGCATCAAGCTGACTTCTTGCGCCTCATCAATGAACCCGTTGAGGGGGAAGGGTGAGAACTTCTTGTTTTGAATTAGGGAGCTGGATGCATGAGGCACAGCAACTTACGCTTCTAGCCATCCAAAATCCTTTTTTTTGACATCTCCATATCTGTATGTGAGGCTAACTTTGTCATAATATGGTACTATCAGGAATGTGCCTGGGCAGCCAGCAGGGGCTATACCACAAGCTGTGACCGTCACACCTGAAGAGCGTGAGGCTATTGAGCGAGTAAGTTCTTTATTTATCTTTTAGCTTGTGCCACATGGTTATAGGTTCTGTTAGATCTAGTTCATTTCATGACAGTTTTTCCTGTAAGACTGGAATGTTAACGACAAACCTACGCCTTGTTCCTGCTTCCTTTTACACGACGCCGGTAGATTTGCAAATTATTACTTGATAGTTGAAGTGCTGAGGGTGCCAAACCAGATTTTTTTAAAAAACTTAACTCATTTTTCTTGCATGCAACATTAGGTAGTCTGCATGCACATTTTATGTCCATGAATTTTCATGTGCTGATGTGTAAAAATACCAGAGCTTGGAGAATTTATTTTACATTCAGATCCTTCATATTTGATTTTTTTTTAAAAAAACAGATCCTTCATATTTAGATGTCATATTCAACAGCTATATCTGTGTTTAAGCTTCAAAAGTGCTTACACTATTGACAAGAGTAATCTCCAGTACCGCTATATTTCTAAATGCTGTGCTCAGTAACCACTTTATGTAATATTCCACAACAAATGCATTTTCGGATTCTTAATGCAGAGAGCAGAAATGAATCCATGAGATTTCACAACCTTCTCTACATTCTGCCTTTCTCTATAAACACAGCTATCACAAACTGTTATACTCGATTCTGCTTTTGTATTCCCCCTTTTTCAGTACACCTAAATATTCCTACCCTTTCCATATTGTCTGCCAAATGTAAGGTATAGTTTGCCATATTATTCTGTTCTCCCTTTTCATTCACAAGTTCCTGCCTTAAATCCCCATGACCATGTGAACGAGTTATTGGCACTCCATTTAATCTTATACCGTACTGATACGGAATTACTCTTTTCGCAGTCTCTTCTTCCTCATATTAAGAGCCAAATGGTAATCTGTGTGGAAAACATTAGGTTACACTTATCAAGATGTGTTGTTTTGTTTTTCAAGTATGGTGGAGGTCGGGCCAAATTTATGTGCACTATTATTCGACCGGGTGCCTATGCTACATTCTACCGCCGTAACTATTTGGTTATTCTGCTCACCGAGACCTGGCAAGTGTGAAGAAATTGTTCTTTGTCTCTGCCAGGATTTGAACCCTCGCCTCTCCATGATTTTCATCCCACATCACAAACTACCCAAGACCTTTGGGTGCCTAAAGCCATTTAACACAATTTCCCACCCCCGACACCTGAGGGGATGTTTCTACTTTCTCATTACCACGTTTCCATGAAAAATTCTTGCTTGTATTCTTTTTACACAAGTTCATAAAAAAGATTGATTGAGGTTATCTCCAGAGAATCCTCTCAAACTGGTAAAGCAAGAATGGCTTCTCTAACTTGATAGAGCATTTACCTTTTTTTTTTTTTTGGATGGAGCATTACTTGGTAGTTTCATGCTGCATTGCATGTGAATTTAACTGGAAGGACTACTGGGTCTGTGTTATCGTTTGTTTTCAGCAAAATCACCTGATTTATCATATCCACAAAACTGATACAACAGTAATAGTTGCACATGTCTTTTGATCTTCCACTACCTACCTAAAAAGAAGCAAAACTATTATGAATGTCGCTCTGTCTTCCAAATTCTACATTTTCAGTTTGTGATGTTATATTTCACTGAGCTTTAGCAGATATGAAATATTATTCTGATGTGATATTGCTCTTCATTTCTGCTTTGTTGGTGTTGATCTTTACAGCTTGAAGCTATGGGTTTCGATCGAGCTTTGGTGTTGCAAGTATATTTTGCATGCAACAAAAATGAGGAGATGGCTGCAAACTATCTGTTGGATCACATGCATGAGTTTGATGAATGACATGGATGAAACAGAGTGTACTTCAATCTCTTAGAATTTTCGTTATACTTTGTTTTTTTTCTATCTTCTAAATCCGGGTGACATACTTTCTATCTTGCCATGTGGAGTAATTCAATGCCCTAATTCACAGTCTTGGATCTAAACTCTTTCTTTAATGGATATGTTATATAAGTTTAAGGACCTGCAAGCTTTCATCTTGTTCAAGTGCCATTAAGTTGTAACTATTTGGGCTTTGGCAAGAATAACGTGTTCTATTATGCAAAGCCTGTTATGTGCATACTTTGTTGTGTGTTTTTGTTCTGTCTACAGGGTTTTTTCTTTTTCTTTTCTGAACTTAACGATGCTTGACAGCTACTGCTGATGGCATCTGCTCGGCTGTTTTTGTTAACATCCGTTCAGTTTCTTGATTTGTTCTAAATTTCTAATAGAGTCGACCTAGCTGTTTGAGTTGAAGATTCCTAAGAAATGCTCCCTCCCCTGGCATCAGTTGGGACTTTGATCTGCCTCTTCCTTCCCTTTTCTTTCCTCTGTTTTTTGATTTGTTCCAACAGAGTAGATTCGACATAGCTGTTTGACTCAAAAGGTGGAGGACTTTCTTCCTCCCAAATGCTTCCTCAGACCATCTCCAACCCAAATAGAGAACGCCATTTGCTAACCACTCTCCATATCACTCTCTTTGTACTCCATCTATTCATACTATTGATCTTCCTATTTAACTTTTGTTTTTACAATATCATTTATTGAGTCGTCATTATTTGTAATTATTTTCTTATGTAATATATCATCTAAAAATATGTCATTGAAAAGTTACTACCTTTTTCCGAATTAGTAATTTTTTATTTTTATAAAATAAGTTAGCACTTTAAATATGTGTTTTTAAAATTATTTTTATATTATTCAAGACTATTAATCAATTCTCTAGTATTTGTAATTATTTTCTAAATAATATAATATCCAAAAATATATTATTTCTATTTCGAATTAACATTTCTTTTAATTTGATTTTCTACAAGTTTTTATCACTTTAAATATGTAATTTAAAATTATAATTATTTTTTACCATGAAGAATGTATTTACATGATAATTCAAGCAATTCTCTTTTATGTTATAGTGATAAGTGATTAGACTACACTTTTAATGAACATGAAAATACTTAATGCGATAGTTTAAAATGGAATAGAGGAAGTATATTAGTATACAACACAATTGGTTACATGGTGCAATCGTTAATAAAAAAAACCCCGTAATGCATTAATAGAATAATAATGGGAGATATGTAACAATTTTGAAAGTTAAATATTTATATAAAATTTAAAATATTTTTTTACGATAATGCAAAATTTATGCTATGTTTGAAGTTTATCACGAATTTTACTTTGATTTGAATTGTTTGTTGTAATATTTGTCGCATTTATGTTATTTAGAATAAAGTAATTTTTATTAAATAAATAATTGAAAAATATAAAAATTATATATTACATGAAGCTTATATAGATTATTATTTGAAAAAAATAATTTACATCATGAGATAACAAAATAGAAATAATTATATAATAGGAAGGAAAGAGAAGCATATTTATTTTTAGAGTATAAAATAGATAATTAGGTTGGAATTAATTTTTTGAACCAAAATATTGACATAATAACATTTTTGAATCAAACTATAAACGAGGGATATTTTTATTACTTTCCTATAAATTTAGGGCATTTTTTTTATCGTTTTCCTAAAATAGATTAACATGTGCACAAGCGTCGGTACCAAATAAGCGTAAATGGCCAAACTCATTAGATTTTCCCCTATAGTGAAGCGAAGGATCCAACATATCTGTGCAAAAGTAGACTTCAATTGTCAATAATCTGGAGATTCTTTATTATGTCAAAATTAGGAAACCTTTTGATACTATTAATCTTATGAAGATCGAGTTGATGTAACTTAGTGACAAGTAAAGTAGAGGAAAGAAACTCAACTAGTATTCATGGACGTCGTTACTATGCAGTGTGCATTCAGGTTTTTCTTCAATAAAGCTATTACTTTTCTACATTCTTGGAGTATTGTTTTAGGAACTGCGAAAAGAATTACATGTTACAACTCAATTTCACTAACGCCATTCTTTTCTGATTCTGTTTTCAAGGTTTTCGCTGGATTTATTATAACTAACTTATTTGACAAAATGTTCATGTCGTAGAAGGTGAGCATTTATGATGCTCAAATTGTAATAACAACATTTCAATGGCTAACTCCATAAAGGACTGGTGGGCGGGGGTAGAGCCTTTAGCGCCAATATCGATGAAGCAAATGGAAGAGATGTTTGTTAAGGTCGATTTTGAAGAAAGAAAAAAAGAAAACAAGTTTAGAGAACATAGATATGGATATTGGTACAAGTTAAACATCAAACTCAAGAAAGTGATTGACGAATGGGGATAGGCCCCGGAAAGGCATTTCCCCATCAGACGGATAGTATGACCACTAACAAGCAAGCTCATTCCCTGAGACAAGACTTCTACCACTCTCAGTTCTTGGATCGATCATGTGTTGAATAACTTTGTATTTAGATGTTTGTGTGTTTCGGAGGTGAAGTCTCCTTCGAATCCTTAGACAAAGGTGTTATTGAGATATTAAGCCCCTATGGTATCTCGTACACATTTCGACGAGTGGCCAAGCAAAGAAGTCAACTTCAAAGTAGATTTATCGTGCGAAGAGTACGTTATGATCTATGGTCACCTGTTGATAAATCTAAAGCTTACATCATTTAGATTATTTATCTTTTACCTACTTCTTCTCTCGTAGAGTGGTTCTTAAAAAAATGAAATTTGAGTGACTTTTTAAAATAATTATTATTAATTGAAACACATATCTACTGCTTTAACAAATTACTACTAGCAATCTATTGGATCAACATTGTTTGAATCATTACTTTTTCAAAGTAGTGAGAATCAATGGATTTTCTTATTTGACAATCTAAAGAGCAATGACCAACAAAAATGACAAAACTTTGCTCACCATCCCTTGAAGTATCACTTCAAATCATATGACAAAATGTTGTATTATATGTACAATATTATCCTGTCTCAATTTACGTGGTATCGTTTAATTTAACATAATTTTTCCTTTAATAGAATTTTTTTAAAATTTATGATCTAAAATAATCTTAGACAACTTTTTAACTATGAATCATTTCAGAGGTTAATAATTGAATTATTTTTAATCAGCATAAAATATGACATTAAAGTATATCATATATGTTGAGACTAAGGGAGAATCACTTCTATATGAAAAAAATAAGTTTTGCTTTTAAGTTAAAAGAGTTATTTGTATAGATGTTCACGCATATTCTATAAAATTTACTTGTGTTTCTCCTTAGAATAAAAATATCATTCATATATTTTTATTTTTCTCAAAAGAATATTAAACACGTCAAAAATTTTCTCTCTCAACTGGCATTCACGAAACAAAAGGAATTTTATTATGCAATTGATGGAAAATTAACTCCAAGAATAAAAATATGAGTAATGGAGAATTTTTTTTTTTTTTGAAAATTATTTTAAGAGAAATTATATCTCAAAAAGAACGTAAATCAATTATATATATAAAAATTGGTGAAGTATAGATTTAAACAAAAAGGACAAAATTAACAATAATATTTATATTATTCTTAAAAATATTTGATTTGAAAAAAAAAAAAAAAAATCAAGGAAAACGTCTTGTGAAACTCATTCACGAAATTTTGAAACGATGATTTAAGCGGGTCCCAAACATTGTTCGCTACTAACATACTATATATATTACTCTATTTTTCACAATTACAGATAACGGCTCTCTTCTTCTTTGTTTTCTTGATAAGGGTTTTGAATTTTTGAACGTTTCGAGTTCGAAGACAAGCAAATGGCTGCGAATTCATGGGGGGTTGGAGACTGGAAAATCGAATGCTGAAGACGGCGGGCACTTTCGAATCATACACTGTCTCTGCTCACATACTCAATTTCTCATTCCTCCAAACTTGTGAGTGTTTCATTGTTTTTGGTCTTTGTTTAATATGTATGTGTTTTTTTCTACTGTAGGAAAATAATTGGAGTGATGGGTTTTATCTTCTTCTTTTGTGTATTTTTTTGATTACCCGTCTCTGTTTCTGTATGTTGGTTATGGGATTTCCTGTATAAATTTGTGTACGCAAGGGAAATGTAGGTGGGTTTTGTGATGGTCTCTGTTTGTGTAGGTTGGTTATGGGGGTTCTTGTAAAAATTTGTGTATGCAAGGGAAATGATGGTCTCTGTTTCTGTATGTTGGTTATGGGGTTTCTTGTATAAATTTGTGTGTGGGGTTTTAGTATTCCTCGTGATCGTCATAGCCTCCTTCTTCCAGTTCAACACCAAACCTCCTGTAATCCATTTCCAAAGCTGCTAGATCTTCACGTGCTTCACTGAACTCACCAATATACCAGTGCACAAAAGCACGCTTGACATACGTCAGATGGAACTTGTGCTCAATGCGTGAGAAGACCTCAGCAACACTGGTTGAGTTGGAAATCATACATAACATACCTTTGCACCTTGAACATGTTGGCTGATAGTTTATACCACACTTGAATCCAGTAGGGCATCAGTCAACAAATTTTATGGTGCGCTTAGTTAGTAGCCACAACAACATTCACATCCTTTGTCACAATATCACCACGGAACATAAGGCAGCAAGCCATGTACTTCCCGTGGTGAGGATCACACTTGACCATCATGGAAGATAGCTCAAAAGCACTGTCGGTGATCTCTGCAAGTGACAGCTGCTCATGGTAGGCCTTCTCGGTTGAAATGACAGGAGCATCGGATGAGAAAGGATAAAATGAATCCTGGGGTAGGGAACAAGGTTGGTCTGGAATTCATTGACATAAACATTTAGGGCTTCATCAAACCTCAAAGAAGCAGTAAGTGAAGAGATAACCTATTAGCAGGAAAATATGGAGATAAAGAGTAAAGATTGAAACCCCATCAGCAGCTTGTGTATGTATGTTTATGCAATATGGGTATCTCAGCAAAATTTGGAATGTAGAAGGATAAGATCTTGCATCAACAGAGATTCATGAAAACATATCCACCACCTCCATCGCTCTTTTCTTTTTCATTAATAGGG
The DNA here is from genome assembly GCF_036512215.1 of Solanum lycopersicum. Lineage (NCBI taxonomy): Eukaryota > Viridiplantae > Streptophyta > Magnoliopsida > Solanales > Solanaceae > Solanum > Solanum lycopersicum. The sequence continues at coordinate 51,310,828 of NC_090801.1, read as the reverse complement.
AGTATTGAAAGAATTTCCAGATATAACAGAAAAATGTTCCATCTTTCCCTGCATGTCTATTTAAGACTACACAGAATTAAATTCAACATCTACTGGATCAAATTACACTTCCCCCGTGCTTTTTGCACAAGTTATGGAGGTAAAAGTATATGAGAGACTATATTATATTAATTAATTTCACATACTTTTTACTTGGTGCCAAATGTGCAATCCCTTTTTATTTATTTTTGTTGATACATGAAATATAATTGATAAAATTAATATTGTTGATTTAAACATTTTCTATTTGATAGCTTAATTTTAAATTATATAACAATAGTAAAAAATAAACGTGCACGCACGTTCTTGTCAGAAACTAGTCCATGTATATGTAAGAGAAATATACTTGTGGACTTGGAATCAGGGGGATAAAATAGTCAACATTGATAAGAATATTGCTGACCCATAGTTTTGTGCTATAATGGCCTCTGACTCAGAGGTAATAAAATGTTGGATTACCCTCTTATCTCTTTTCAGCTCTTTGGCTCTTTGAATTGGATGTTGCTGATTACTTTAACATTACTGCTGTTTTACTGACATTTTCTGCCAGTTGTCGAATATGTTTTATTATTAACTTTGGTCATTGTACTTGCCAAAGATAAGGCCTTCCACAGATTTCATGGAAAAAGTACAGAAAGACATCAATCCTAGCATGCGTGCATGTTAATGTTGAGGTAAATTTCTAACATCTTTCTTCTCTAAAGTTGTGTCCCTGATGAAATGTCAATGTGCCCAGGAGTAGAGACTTCATTAATGTGGTTGAGCTCAGAAATTCGTCAGTTTGATATGGAACTTGTTTGATGGTAGGTTTTCAAGGAGGTACAGGCTTGTCCCAGACACACTGCATTTGACAATTAACTACTAGTCGATATTAATAAGCACCATTTGTTTATCAGCAAGGAGCTTCAATGAGAAAGAAAAGCAGAGGGTATAGGTGTTTATCAGCAAGGAGCTTCAATGATATTAATACTGCATCATCTGCCTTTTCTTCTGCTCGTTCCTTGCAATTCTTGAATATAGGTGTTCCTTTTCTCATCTACCTTTTCTTGATTAATTTGTGAAACTTCAGACTTGTGTCCTTTTAGTATGGTGCTTTATTTACTCCTACGTGCAAGCCTCAGGATCAAGATTAACTCGATAAAACGAGACCCTTGCTTCGTATCTTCTCATAGTGAAAGAATGGAGAGACAACTTCCTTCGTTAGGTATGAAACACAATATTTGATAATTACTCAGCTCAACAAAGATTTTGCGTCTTCTTTTTGTTCAATAAATGAATCAAATCGTTTAAGTGCATTTTTCTAACTTTGTTTTTTAAAGGCAGGCAGGCTGGGGGGCCTCAAGGCACGACAGTGCTTTGAGGCGGGCTGAGGAGGGCTTTGTCGCACGATAGTGCCTCGAGGCGGGGGGTGGGGGCCTCAAGGCTCTATGATGCCTCAAGGAGAAGGGGGTCTCGGGGCACGACGGTGCCTCGAGGCCGGGGGGGATGGGGGTCTCGGGGAACGATGGTGCCTCAGGGGGGGCATCGGGGCACGACGGTGCCTCGAGGGGGAGGGGGTGGTACCGGGGAACGACGGTGCCTCGAGGCGGTGGACGGGGGTGGTCTCAGGGCACGATGGTGCCTCGAGGCGGTGGAGGGAGGGTGTTCTCGAGGCACGACGATGCCTCGAGGCAGGGGAGGGGGGGAAGGTCTAGGGGCACTAAGGTGCCTCGAAGCTGAGAGGGGGGTGTCTCGGGGTACGACGGTGCCTCGAGGCTGAGGGTGTATGTATCTCGGGGCATGATGGTGCCTCGAGGGCGAGGGGGGTGTCTCGGGGCACTACGGTGCCTCGAGGCCGGGGGAGGGTGTCTTGGGGCACGACGGTGCCTTAAAGCCGAGAGGGGTAGAGGGGGGTATCTCGGGGTACGACGGTGCCTCGAGGCCGAGAGGGTGTGTCTCGAGGAATGACGGTGCCTCGAGGTCGAGGAGGGTGTCTCGGGGCACGACGGTGCTTCAAGGTTGTGGGGGTGTCTCGGGCACAATGGTGCCTCAAGGCTGGGGGGTAGGGGGGTCTCAGGTCACGATGGTTCCTCGAGGCTGGGGGGGGAGGTGTCTCAGGGCATAACAGTGCCTCGAGGTCGAAGGGTGGTGTCTCGGGGCACGACGGTGTCTCGAGGACGGGGTGTGTATGTCTCAGGGCACGATTGTGCCTCGAGGTTGGGGGAAGGGAGGTGTGGAGGGGTTGGTCTCAGGAACGATGGTGCCTCGAGGTGGTTTCGGGGCACGACGATAACTCTAGGCCGAGGGGAGGAGGGGGTGGCTCGGGGCTGAGAGGGGGGTGTCTCGGTGTACGATGGTGTCCTGAGGCTTTGGAAGAGGAGGTGCGGGGGGGGGGGGGGGGGGGGAGGTCTCGAAGCCGGGGAGGGTGGTGTAGGGGTGGTGGTCATGGGGCACGATGGTGCCTCGAGGCGGGGGGGGGGGGGGGGGGGGGGGGAGGGAGGGGGTGTCTCGGGGCATGACGGTGCCTCAAAATTGAGGGGGGGGGGAGGGGGTGTCTCGGGGCATGACGGTGCCTCAAAACCAAGGGGGGTAGTCTCGGGGCACGATGGTGCCTCGAGGCCGAGCGGGGTGTCTCGAGGCACGGCGGTTTCTCGAGGCCGGGGGAGGTGTCTCGGGGCACGTTGATGCCTCGAGGCCAAGGGAGGTGTCTCGGGGCACGATGGTGCCTCGAGGCCGGGGAGGGGGGTGGTCTCGGGGCACGACGGTGCCTCGTGGTCCCGAGGGGGGAGGGTGGTGTCGGGGCACGAAGGTGCCCCAAGGTTGGGTCGAGGGGGGGTGTCTCGGGCCACAACGGTGCCTCCAGGACGGGGGAGGGGGGTGTCTCAGCCACAACGGTGCCTCCAGGACAGGGGAGGGGGAGTCTCGGGGCACGATGGTGCCTCGAGGGGGAGGGGGTTTCTTGGGCCACGATGGTGCCTCGAGGTCGGGAGGAGGGGGAGGGGTCGTCTAGGGGCACGACGGTGCCTCGAGGCCCAGTGGGGGTGCCTCGGGGCACGATGGTGCCCCGAGGCCGAGGGGGTGTCGACGGTGCCTTGAGGCCGAGAGGGGGTGTCTCATGCCACGACGGTGCCTCGAGGCCGGGGGAGGGGGGGTCTCGGGACACAACGGTGCCTCGAGGGGGGGGGAGGGGGAGGGGGAGGGTGGTATCGGGGCACAACGGTGTAAATTGTTAACGTTGGTTATAGAGACTTGACATGTTGCAGACCTATGTAGTGATTCTTTCTGATTGAATTGTTGTTTATGTTTGGAGTTAGTGGCAACATTCGTAAAACTATGCTTAAGTGCAGCAAGATGCGCATGAGTTCTTCATTTAAATGTTGAATATGATCCATGACAAAGAGGGGAAAGCAATTTTGGCAATCAAAAGTATATTTTGATGAGAATGGTTCTTGTACCTTTTGTCTCATGCAGGTCCTCATGGTCTTGGGTCCGTTGCTTTGATAATGCATATAGTTCATCTTTCTGTTTGAAATGCAATACAGTTTGAGTAGATATAGTACAGATCTTGTCATGTTACTCGATTTTCGATTTCAAAATTTCCGCCTGTACTTCTATTTGGGATCAAATGAGATAATGGGTGATTCATGTATTAAGACCTTGAGAACTTGAGTTTTGTGGCTTCCTCTTAGATCAAGGAGGATCATATATGATGATGGCAAGTTTTGCCGGTTTACTCCTAAAATGTTGGTAAGCACCATTTGTCCATATGGACCAGACCTCTTATGTTACTGGGAAGTAAACATAAGAGATTGAAGGTCTCCACTCCTACAACTTTATGACTTAGCATTGCTAGACTATCCGCCGGTCTATTTGCTTCAGAGAAGCAATGGTTGATATTGAAGTCATCATCTTCTGGATCTCTTTTATTTGGTTGTATATTTTCCTTCTTTGTTTTGCTTAAAGAAGGGAATTTACCAAAAGAATCTCATGCTCTAAGATATATGATAAAAAGAAAGGGGCAGAAAATAAAAATATATGATTTAAGCTAAAAAGGTTTGGGTTTAATGAGCTTCTAGTCCTTTGGCCCACCACATTAGCAAGCATTGCCCATTTATGAACAACAAATTCATTTTTTAACGATGATGGAAATGGAATTCACCACATTTGGCTTGTTTCCTCCACTCATATGAACGCAATGGAACTAGTATATAAATAGGCTTCACTTCTCCTTGACTATCAAAGTCTCGTTCCGGTTCTTATGTAAAGAAAGATAAGTGGTGAAGCTTGAGTTCGCTACCATATCTAAAACACAATCAATTTCATGATTCACAAAATCCAGATTTAAATTGTCTATTTAGATATTGGTTGATAGAAGATATAACTCGAGAAAAGTACAACTTAAAGTTATACAAAACTTAAGTTGAAAAATAGAAAACCAAACCATATCGAATTTTATTTCAATATGACATTGGAAAATTAGAAAAACTGGAAAACCAAGAAATTACACAAGCAAAATCTTTCAGAACAATGTCAAACTGACCAATGAAAACACCCTACTCTCAACGCCTATTTCATCTATCTCCACCTTCGTTTTTTCATCCTTCCTCTGATAATTCCAAAACAATCGCAAGATGAAAAGTACAGGAAAATCAGTGAAGTATTTTCAGACAGAAACAACTAAGTTGGTTTCCTCATGTTTCTTCCAGCACGAATTACTTCATCAACAAGTAACAACTGAGATGCTATAACAGGCCTGTAAAGAAGAAACAGAAAAAGAGAAATTAAACTCCCAGAAATGATACAATGTAAACATACATAAAACACACACATGCTCATACACCACAGCAAACAGAAAATGAACGAAAAGTTCCCACATACCCAGAATTAACAATCTGACGCTTCACGGAATAATTATCAAATATCCCCTCCATTTGTGGATCTACAGGTTCTCCAGTGCGTTGATTTAGTCCGACAACATTTCCTTTGTCATGCTCTCCCTGAAAATAGTTGAGATGTTAGAAAGACTGATTTAAAGTATCCATTGTTGCATGCACAAAAGATAGGTACCGTTAGAGCAATGATCACATCTTGAGTATCAAGGCCAGAGTTCTCAGCAAGTGTCTTTGGTATAACAAGGAGGGCATTAGCAAAAGCTTCCACTCCAAGTTGGGCACGCTGTAAATATATTGTCGAGACAAACATATAGAGAGTGAGAAGACAGATACGGTACTTGAAAATATTTAATAGATGGAGGTAGAGGATAGTGATAATGCCATATACACACCCCCTTGACAGTCTTTTTCACTTCGTTAATAAGGTGTTGTCGAGCCGCAACTTCAAAGGCGCCGGCACCCTGAAAGCCAGCATTCAAGACTACAACTTAGGAACAAGAAAGTCATGGCCTCGTTCTTACATAATACAAATGTAAATTGTGATTCAACAATTGAAAAAGTGAGAAAGCTTAAATTCCATAATCAGATGGGCATGCAAATTATAATTCAGTAACTTGTAACACATCTAGTTTTGGAGTCGAGAGTTGGTTGATAGTTGAAGCTGTAACCTCCGTTAATCAGAGGGAAAATTGGGTTATGAAGTCAATAAAGTGTTCCCGTCCTGACTCATGTACATCATTTTTTGTAAATGTTCAACACAAGACACTAAAAATTCCTTAGCCCCAACAGAGAAGATACCAAATAATGCACAGGATTATAATGATATCTAGCAATATCCTCACATAAACTAGACTGTGTTCCTATGCATATAGACTTTTCTTCATAACCGAGAAATCCTGAGCACCAGTGCAAACGATTTGAAACTCGGTGGATGATCAGCCTGCTCCTCTACCCTTTTCCACTTACATATCACACTTCTGTCTAAAATAGGGTTCAAAAACCCAAGATATGTGCCTAACCCACATAATCACAAAACTAAAGCCCTAGGAGCAGACCCATGCATGCACATCTTGGCCACCAAAGATAAACAAGCAGCAAAAAACAACAGAGTAAAAAGGGTACAAACAAACATCATGTAAAGGAGCTTCCATGTGGAAACACAGATAAATCTTGCTGATCAAATAACAGAACTGTAGTTTTATATTGGCAAAAATGTAACATACAAGTATAACTGCTTCATCTTCAATGGTATTTTTTACTGCCCTTAGTCCATCACGAACTGCATCCTTGATTTGAGCTATTGTGTGGTCATTAGGCCCTGTAAAGAAAACAGCACTGAAGGTTGAGATCGACTTCTCCAGCTCACTACAATGATAAGCAACAGGAGACCAAACAAAACAATTTGACGAACATTAAGCACCTAAAGTACCTTTGATAAGAATTGTACAAGAATGAGGATTTTTAACATTTTCTACAAAGGTATACTTCTCTTCACCCAGAACATGCTCATAGACCAGCCCAGCCCAGCCAAGGCACTCAGGAGTCAAATCATCAACAGAGTTAACTGCCTCCCCGCCACAAGCCAAAACCAAACGTTCCATATTTCTCCTCTTTGCCCTCCGGAGTGCGATTATCTGGATCATGAAACAAGTATGATTACATAAAACGTTTAGGGAGGTCAAAAGGAGACAAGCCCTCAAGTTCATGTAACCCATTTAAGTCATGCAACCTCCCTTTTAACTGCTCATATTGCAATCTTAGTAACAAGGGGAAAAATACTTTGGGAAAGAAGATCCAGAAGTACTAAATAGTTACAACGTCCAAACAAAATGAGAACTTTATTTTGTGAGTTGTGACAACGCATCAAAGAGAAGTGTAAAACTCTACGATTTGTCATTAAACCAAAAGAGGAATTGTTAATCGTAAGAGGTTAAGGTGTAAAAGCATTCAGGTACTTCAGCAGTGTACTTCAGGAAACAAGAACCTTAGATGAAAGGTTACTATACATCACATTTTCTTTCCTCAATATTTCTACCAACTCGAGCTCTTGCACATGATAATATGGAGAGACAGCTTATCGCATATGTTCTCATGGATCCTTGATTGAGTGCTACAACAACTACTACACCTTAGTCCCAAACAAGCTGGGATCGGCGGACTTTGACTAAGTGCTGAAAACAAATTATTCAAAAGGCAGAGAACTTGTGCAATAAAGAAAGTTCATCCGCATATGGTCTCAAAGAAACTTTTTTGAGTGTTGTAAACAAGTGATTTGAAAAGGCACAGAGCTTATGGAATAAACTAGTTCTGAGTTCTAACTAAGAACAATAGAAGAGACAAGAAGGCTCCATCCAACTGATCCGTTGTACTAAGCAGTTTATGATGAGTTTCACAAGTTCCAAAATGTGTCTGTTGATCTTTTCATGAAGATATTTGGAATCTTCAGGATCCATTTGTGCATTTTATCACCATTAAGCTCCTGTCCCCCCAGCCTTTCTCTTGTACTAATTAAAGAACAAAGAGAGGGGGGATTACATGGGTTCTATGCAGTTCTTTCTATTTTACCAAGACAAACCCAAGTTTTAGCCATAATCAGACTAATTAGTTCAAAAGTTGCTAACACAGCAACCAAAGAAACCAAAATGCAAAAGGTGCAAGCTTGGCTGTTGAACCATTCAGCTACTAGAAACTGAATAAAGAGAGCAACAACTTACTCCTGCCCGAGCAAGTTGATCTAGAGATGGAGGATCAATCCCCTTCTGATTGATAACAACAAAATTCTTGTCATTTCCAGCGCAGACCTACAAAGAACCAGCAGCATTGAACATTATAATGATTTCTTACACTACAAGAGTAATGGGAAACAACCACCTGCACAGCATACCTGGTTCTTTAGGTCAATTATCTTTTGCACCCTCTCATCAACAGAACGCCGTTCTGCAGCAACCATCGCCTCTCTCTGCTCTGCATTTGAGTAGAAAAAACCTGCATTCACTTCACTGAGAAAGGAGAAGATTGATCAATGGTAAGAACTTATCACGACCAAGCAAATCTAAGCAATGTGAATCTGGATTAACACTATTACCTCTTCTCATATTCAAGAGAGACGTTAGCAGTCAAAATGTAACAGTTCTCTGCTCGCCTTTTCATGTCTGGATGTCTTGAACCATGATCAAGTACAAGGCCCTCCACCTAACAGCAGTAAGAATTAATGAGGTGACACATTAAAATTTGCATGAAGGTTTCTAAACCCACATGATAATATATCTTCAAGACCTCCAACATGGTCAGAATTATAGGCATCTTTCACTGTGTATTGTAAGGTTAATTTTTCACTCTTTACCCTAAGCACTGAACTACTTTCTCTTTTTTCATTTTTTAAATCAGTCCAATCATACTTTCCTTCTACACCATCCTAAATAAAACCTGGAAGGAGAAAAAATCTACAAGTGTACCTCAAGAGTGAAATATTTTCGGTAGACAGCATTCTTTATTTTACTATCGCCTAAACTTATAATGAGGTTACATTGAACTGATTTTCATGCATTTAAAATTTTATGTGAAAAGTAGTATCTGCTCCAGAATCGCCAACAATTTTGAAATTTGTAAAATTGTATTCTCCAGTCCAGAAGTTGACAGATCAGAATAGGATATTCGTTATTCTATGTGGTCATTGTCAGTAGCTGACAACTATCTTCAATACCAGTCATTTTATTAAAAAAATGTTAACCAAAATGTAGAAAGGCCAAGAATAGCATTCCACATACCAAACGAGTGTCTACATCGAATTTGTGACGCATGTGCATTATCTCAACCATAAAAAGATCAATAGCTTCATCAGGCTTGCGAATGCAGAGCACCTGTGGTACAAAGTTGTAAATAATGAATTTATTGCCAGATTGGTCATAAAAACCCCCATAGACAAATTGCAAAGTATGTAATGAATGATGATGCCACAAAACAACCAATATAGTTCATCATGCATCATTTCTCCAAAACAAAAAAGGTCGGACTTGTGTCTGAATAGATCAATGAAAAAATTCTCTCCTTTCAGAGGAGACTGCTGATATATCTAAAACTTTCAAACACAATAAAGATCAGCATCAGCTGGTCCCTACTCCCTCCTTCCCCAGAACACCATGTCACAAAGAGAAAAAAATGAACTAGCCAAATAATAAGAACTAATAAGAGTGGGTGCTCACAGAATTTGCAACAATGTCAGTCAGCTGATCAGCCAGTGACTCATACAACTGCACCAAAACAATAAATTTGCATTAGCACCAGTAGGAAAGGAAGAACATATCAACAGCAGAATCAAAATCTTTATTTAATAAATATTGCAGAAGAAACCTTTGTTCTCAATGTCGTTCTTGCAACCATCTTCAATATCTCTTTATCTGGCTCGTTACCCATTACTACAGGAGTCTTAAATTTTTCAAGAAATTGTAGAGTTGCTCTTTTTGCAATTTCAAAACCATCCACTAGCACACGAGGATGCATCCCTGCAAGAAAGGAACAAGAAATGATTACCTAATTTAACCCAAAGGAGATACTTATGCATAAGATTTTTTTTAAGGATCGCATACTTAACACACTGAAATAGTAAGTAAAAAAGAGTGAAATTTTTCATTGAATGTTTTTGCTTTCGTGAGAGTTCTCTTCCAATTATAGTTCTATCTATTTTTCCAAGGGAATGCTTAAACCCATAAGCTCGAGGGCTACTTTTATGAACAAGAGCGGCACAGTTCCTTGTTTTGCTTTTCTTTTCTAGTGTCATGGATGTAGAGTGCACCAAAATATAAGGCAATAAAGTTGCTTGAAGAAAGTATATACATATATATGTGTCAAACCTTCATCTATGCATCGTTCAGATTGTTTCATGAGCTCCCCAATGAAAAGCACAGTAGACGTAGTACCATCCCCACTAGTATCATCTTGAGCTACAGCAGTCCTAGCAATCATTACTGCAGTTGGGTTCTGAATTTGCTGCAGTTTTTAGGTTCAAAGAAAAATAAATCAATTACCTCAGAGCAACAAGATTTATTTTCCATTTATCCTCCACAAGGACAAAATCTGATCTTCAGATAGATATTCTTAAATTAGAAGAATTAACTAAGTCATTTGTGATATGCTCATGAGATTAAGACAAGCTTAGGTTATTAAGAAGTACATAAATTTTGTTACAAGACAATTTCCACTTCCTTGAAAAGGTCAATTCGTGTACTTGATTTCTGAAAACACAAAATAGGAACATAGACACCTTAATACCAAACTGGTTGAGGTTGGCTATACAAATCCTCTATATCCTTTTGAGCCCATTTCGCTACAGTACTCACTACGCAATCATTTTTCTCCTAAAAAAAACTAGGAGTCCTCTAAAATTTGGAATTCCCTAAATTTCAGACTTATCCCTGCATCTAAATGTGTAGCCAAGTTTGCAGGACACTGCCAAGTGACAAACATCAACACAGAATCTGATTCCACAATCAACATCAACCCAACACGTTCGATAACAAAAGGTAAAATCAAGAAGCAACATCCACGAAACTAGAAATAAAATAGATAAAACAGGTAGAGTTCTTGTTGGAAAAAGTTACTATAGGCCTAAGCCGACCACGAAATTAGCTAAACTGGTGAGAACTGCCGTTGATCATATAAGGATACAAAAGCTCATACACTTAACCGATGCAGACTTCCAACTGTCCTCGCATGTCAGGGACTAGACATATGGAGCTTCGAGTTAACATGGGTAACCCAACATTGAATATTGAAACACCACAATTAAGTTTCGTAGCTATACTATGTGGAAAAGATACACCTTGGGCCTATCACTAGCTAGAAGGTAAGTAATTCTCAAGACCATATATTACAACTCGTGAATTTTTAACTTGTTCTCATTCTGCACCCCTAATGTATGCATCATTTTCGTCATTTGCAGCATATACCGAGGACAAAAATAATATTATAAATTGTTGAGCGTAGGAAGAACTGACCATCTCTTTCAACAATGTATTACCATCCTTGGTAAGCTTAATGTCACCAGCACCACCAACAAGCCTGTCAATTATTAGTAAAATTAGAATCGAAGACTTCGAAACAAAGTATAACCATCAATTAGCGAAACTTACATCTTGATGGTTCCTTTAGGACCAAGATTTGTCTTTAGAACATCCTGTAAACCCTTGGCGGCGTTGATGTTCATGTGAAGCGCCGCAGATTTATTGAGCACCTCTGCATTTGGATTCAGAACCTTAACAGACATCTTCGCCAAAAGAAATGGAAGCTACACCAGATCCCAGATCGATAATGGAGAGTTTACAGAGAAAACGAACAAGTTTTTGAACTGAGGGTTTAAGGGCTTTGTGGAAGTGGAAGGGTTCTTATTTTTCTTTGGAGTGAGCTAAATAACTCGACCGGGCCGCCCGGTTTAAGATTTTAAAACGGTCCGCCCTGAATTAACAAGCAAACATATACGTAATAAAATGTTTTGAACGTTTAAATCAAAAATATATTTTTTACTATTGTAACACACACACATATATATATATATATATGAAGCAAGAGGCAGAGATAAAACGATAAAAATATAATACGTAAACACTAAGCAAGTGAACAAAAAGATAAAAAGGTGAGAAGATACTTGATGACAAAAGAAAATAAAGTAGATGATACTAAACATACTTCATATCAAAGTTAAAATTTGAATTTGATATCCATATTAAGCTCCATATAGATGCATTTTCTCTGTAAAAATCGATTGATATGTTTGTTTAAACAATTCCTTTTTGCGAACAAATACGTAGACAAATATTATTATGGCAAAATTGACTCAGGTTATATATGGACTTTATAGTCAATGTGCCAATGAAGCTTTAATTGAATAGTTAGAATTGTTTATGAATATTAACTTTCATAAATATAGTGTGTGTTTTTCAAGTTCACTGTTAGGGGATAATTTTGTGTTAATTCAGTTCAATTACTTTTGGTGCCGGTTTACCAAACAAACAAAAATGGGTTTCTTTCCATTAGATCCCCCCACCCCTTGCGTTCTGATTTGAAAAACTAAATTGTCTTAATATTCTTCACTGTAAAGTGTAAAGAAGACTTATCTCATATTATATTTGAAGACGGAATAAAAACTGTTTTTTTGGAAAACTATGTTATCTATTGACAAATAAGTCCTTTTTCCTCTTTTTTTTTTCCATAATTTGGATATCCGGATCAGCTTGTTCGTACCTTGACTAATTCCACAAGATACCTCTCACCTCTAATATCGCAATATAGAGTACCAACAGACTTCAGAAAATAAATGAACTCGTCTCAAAATGACTTGCATAACTGAAACAAGGGGAAAAAGAAGTTCACTCCTCACCCAATTTGAAAATTAGTGACCAAGTGTAGCATGTATAACTTGAGAACCACAAATTTATTCAATTTTCTGTGAGTTCCACCAAGAACTAAATGCACCCAACAAGGCAAAAACGTACTGCTCGATCACAAATCACAGCCAAATCCTGATAAGAAAGTGAAGGCCTTCTGAACTGCAGACAATGTGGAGACAACTTAACTCGAAGAACCATGAAAGGCATACTCAAACTCTAAGTGATCCCTGTTCATTCTGTTGGAGCGTGTATGCTTTCTTCATTTCTTCCAAAACAGAGTCATTCGTGCTGCACGAAAGGACAGAGAAAAACAATGCAGCTTTAGAGGACGTCATAAAATTTATAGTACTGGGAATTTCAGTCAAAAGTGGTTATTTTGTTCACAGGCACAACAAAGGATGAATAAGGTTACAGTCCCCATATTCATTTATCCTACATTTGGTTTGTGTCTAAAGAGGTCGAATTAGATGGACGTTTGGTGAGAAAAAAGCAGAACTTGCATGTGCAATTTTATCCCCCTGGATGCATAACCTTTTTCTAAGAGAAGAAGGGACTATAATTGCTCAACCCATATTCCTTTTAGGAAGAGGCGGATCCACGATTGAAATTTATGGGTTCCCATCCATCTCAAATTAGAAAAGAAAAAACAAAAAGAGGCAAATAAAAGCCTACAGGTTCAAGCCCCAATCAAAGAGGGTAGTAGAGCTTTAAAAAATCCTTTTCTACCAGTAGATAAACAAAATACTGTGTATGGGTTCCAACTCGTAGTTCTTAAATAGGATCTATGCAAAAGTTACTGGACTCTGTGAACCTTCGCCCAACACCCTGAATCGGCCCCTGATTTTTATGTTATGGATGATATTTATACATCAAAACGCATTGTATATGATCAAATGATCATATGATAAGGACTTGACAAATTTCACCTTTGCTCGCAAATAAGGAACAATAACAACAGCTTATCTGCCAGAAATTTCCTGGACAACTAGCCCATAACTAGATACCAAAGTAAAATATGATAAAACCACTACAACCTCGACAGCCAAAAAATATTTAGGATTGACAGTTCACCCATCACCAACTGTAAATTAGTATACAGCTGACAGCATCCATATATTTGTATACTTTCTAGTACCTCGAGTATTTGAAACTTGCAGTTTAGCCAGTTTCTCTGGAGGACTAGTTGAGAGAATTTCTCACTAGAGTGTGAGAAAAAATAGTTGAACCACACTTTAAAGGTCAGTAAAATAAAGAGCCACCAAACCAGATAATTGGGCTCATCAGCAAGAAATTTAAAATTCATTTTTGCAAGGGGTTGGTTGTATTGGGTATAAGTTCAACAGATACCACCTTCTGATACCTACATGTCATTAGAAGGACACCTTTTATGACACTTCTAAAAGCCAAACTAAGCAAGAACAAACAAGAGATCACCGGTTTTCAATGCATTTACAGTGTAGCTTGTACTATTAATTAGAATCTTCTGTTAAGAGGATCGAGTGTCAAAGTATTGTTAATGCCCCTCCAAGTAATTGATTTGTAGTCCCCTTTCAATTATTTATGGCAAGTTTTCCATCTATCTACTTCAATACTTAATAAAATACCCCTAATTGTAGAAAAAAGGTAAAAAAATAGGAAAGGAGAAGAGGGAATAGCATTAGTGGCTCGCATAAGAGGAAATGGGTGGGAAGGAGGAGGGAGAGGTGGTGATGTGATTGAGAAGTTGAGAATGAAGTAGTAGAAAAAGAGCAAGAGGGGAGAAGAAGGACGGTATGGGCGGCGTTGAGAAGAGTGGTGGCTAACCCGTAAAGGAGAAGTAAAATCAGAGTAAGGGCAAGGCAGAAGGTAAAGGAGGATGAGGATGAGGTGGAGCTCCTGCTGCTAGGCGGAAAGATTGGTGGAAGGAGGAAGATTTTTTTTGGAGGAGGGAGAGGTGGCAGTGGAATAGGAGAAAGAATTTGGGGGTGGGGTGAGTACGGAAGATGATAAGGTCAAGAAAAAGAAAAGGATAATAAATGGTGGGAACTTGCCACATAAACACTTGAAGGTGGAAGGTGGAAGGTGGAAGGCGGAAGCAATTAGGTAGCTGGAGGACGGCATGGCACTTTTAAGATCATACTTTAAAGATCATTATCCACCGAGTTTAGAATGTTGTGATTGGTCCAAAGGGCGGGTCACAGACGGATTTCTCGGTTATAAAAAAAAAACTTTATTCCGTGGTAAAATTGTTCAAGAAAATTCAACAGTAGTAACTTCCTATCTTACTCCTTGTAGCAGGAGCTGTGAATGAGAAGGTTTCTGCAAAACAACTGCATGTAAGCCTGTAAAATAACAAAAGCATCCCCAAACTGCAGTCCATGATTTCATTTCGCCCCCACAGTTTCTCTTTAGCCTACATTGCTGTTCTTATCATTTGTTGTCCACTTTCAGCAATCAAAAGAAAAATAACAAAAGCATCCTATTTTGTGAGTAAATAACCAAGAACGTATAAGAAAAAAATTACCATGACAACCTCAAGGATAAAGAAACTTTTTACTGATAAACAAGTCCAGAGAACTGTTAAGTTAAATCAAGATAAGGGACTTACTACTGATGAAGACACTCATTTAATTCCTTGGCTTGTTTGCGACACTGCCAAACAACAGATATTGTTCTTCCTGAGGCACACTCAGCGTATTTTGTAGTATATCGATCACATTCTTTGAGTGCTTTCTGCTTCATTTTACTGCGCAGAGCTAAAATATTTGACACAAAAAAAAAAAAACTTAAGTTGAAAGCAAAACTGATGAAACAAGTAAAGCATTACAGATATTTATCAAAGTTTCATGACAGATATTCACATATATCAGATAGCATATGTGATCACAAAGACTTGCACAACGTAAACATAAGTGACTTTGTAAGGAAGAGAACAGACAGTCGGACACAAAAAAGCCAAATCCACATGGACTGTTCCACAAAAGCATGATATGAACTTCTCTTCAAGTCTGAGTAAATACGCTTACATGAGACTATGCGACAGGAAAAGGCATAATAAAGAGGCACACCATATATATATGTTGAAATGCGAAATTCATCAAAAAAATTTAATGCAAACATCTATCATTGGGAGGTAGACTTATTCTCATTAATAGTGTCCTCGACTGCTACCCATTTATCTCATGTTTCTATTTCCAATGCCTGCAAGTGTGAAAGAAGCTAGATACAATAAGGAGAATTTTTTTCATGGGAGGGGAATAAAGATGGGAGGTCTTTTCATTTGGTCTTTAGTAAGGTGGAGTGCAGTAGTCATAATAAGAATCGGGTTACTTGAATAAACAAATGCGGAAGCGATATTACAAAGACAAAAATTGAAACATATGTGAAACTTGAGAATAACATCCCAAATTTCAAGAAAAGTGGTAAGAAACTTAATTGATCTTAGTATTCAAAATTAGCGGATTAAAACAAATTATGATACTAATAGAGTCAATTCAAGAACTAAGATCATAAGTGATCTAGACCCCTATTTCGAAGAAATTAGAAACAACAATTAGTATAAGACTAATTACCTTGTTTAATTTTGATGTGCCTCAAGTTATAAAAACTTATTCCAGGAGGCCAAAATAAACAATTACGAAACTTGGTAACTGTCATGAGACAGTTACACATGTAATGGGTGGCTTTTCCTGTAGAAATAGGGACAGGGCAGTTAAAAAGAAGGTTATTCAGAAAATAAAGGAAAGGGAATTCTGGGAGAGTTTCTAGCCTCTCGAATGTCTAGAAAGGTTGTGATCTTTTTGATTATATAAGTAAGTTCATTATTGTCTTAGGATGTGATTTATTATATTAGTAGTGTACTCGTGATTGTTGTAATATCAGTGAATTTAGTGTGAAACAGTAGTATTTGTTCCTTTATTTTTCAGCAGTAAGGTCATCAAATTTACAAATAAGAACCAGATAACAAGTTAAAGATTTAATTTTTTAACTCTTCAAGATCATTCATAAGGTTGTAAGATAAATCTCAAGTAGCCACAAACGAAGGTGTAAAGAAGAGAAACTCTCAATTACTAATAATGTTGTCTAACAAAAATAATAAAATCTACCCTATATAGGGAGAAAACTATCCCACATAGAATGGATTAGAATTTTACTTTGATTGAAATAATAAAATCTAACGAGAAAACTTTAAACTGGGAAAGCATTTGGGCGAGGATTGGTAGAAATTCAGCCTCATGTGGGTCTCCGTATTCTTTCATTTAGACATGGACTATAAAATATGTTTAGCAATAATGGTTTTTTCTTCAATGCTTCTTCTTGATTTCCCATTGAAGCCCAACAATCTTGACTTGCAACTCCTTATCTTGAGACGTTGATGATTGTCTTCTTACAGCTTCTATAGCACCATCCTTTTCTTGAAAAGAATTGGACAAGCCCAGCAACATGAAAGTAGCACTTACTTAATACCTCATCAGGTAGATTCAATTCATAAACATCATCTCCAATTCGCTCAAGAACTTTGAACGATCCATCATCTCTAAGATGCAATTTAGACTTTCTATTGGAAGAAAACCGAAGTTTGCGCATGTGAATCCGAACTAATTCCCCGTACTCAAAATTCACCCTTTGTTTCCTCAAGGCAACTTGTTTATTTCGTCTTTCAATGCCCATCTTTGAGGATAAACAAGTTTCCTTGAGCAGAAACAAATGGCGAAAACAAGTCATTTTTGAGTCTGGGGACTTAATTTGGATTCACATGTGCAAAGAACGGTTCCAAAAAGAAGTCTGAATTGCATCCTTTAGGTGATGGACCCTTCAAAGTTCTGGAGCAAATTGGAGACAATGCTTACAAATTGAATTTTCCCAATGAGTACTAAGTAAGTGCTACTTTCATGTTGCCGACTTGTCCTTGTTTGATGTAGGGTCAAATTCGAGGACGAATTCTTTTCAAGAAGAGAGGGATATCGCTCCACAATCAAGGATAATGCTTTAGAAGCCCTAAGAAAACAATCATCCAGGTCTCAAGATAAGCAGTTACAAGCCAAGATTGTTGCGCTTCAATGGGAAATTAAAAAGATATCATCATGAAAGAAAAGCCCAGAAATTGTGGAGAAGAATGAATTAAGTGCTACACATATATTATGGTTCAAGTCCAAGTCCAAATGAAAGAAGATCGCGGCCCACATGAGCTAACAAAAAAGGAGCTTAAAATCCTCATCCAAATGGAGGAAAAAGTCATGTGCAAATGACTTGGGAAGGGCCCACATATTCTGGTTTAAGCTGGAAACTGTCTTATTCCTTAGGGAAGAATGTTTGGTGTTATTTTTATATGTTTTCCTAGTTTAAGTTTCCTACTTAGATTTTATTATTTCCATAAAAATATATTCTAATCCCATTCTATTTCAGATTGTTTCACTTTGAACAACATTATTACTAATTGAGAGTTTTTCTCCTTTACACCTTTTTGTGTTGCAACTTGATTTGTTTTGATGACCATGGTGTTCGGACCAACTCTCGCGCACCTCGACTAACTTCACAAAATACCTACCTCTTATGAACAACAGGTACCATGTAACTCTATCCACCAAGGCTAAGACAAATGGGAAGAATCACCTAGTGTTTTTTGTCACCACTGAGCTTCGAATCCGAGACCTCAGGGTTCTCAACCACTTCATTAGGCTACACCCCTGGGCCTTGGGTGAGGCTACTTGGGATTTATCTTACAACCTTTAAAAACGATTCTTAAGAGAAAAGATTAATTTTAACTTGATATATTTGCTTTTTATTCGTAAATTACTGAAGGTAATTATACTTATACTAATTGTAGTCGGGTCTAGATCACTTTTGATCTAAGTTCTTGAAATACTAAGATCAATTACGGTTCTTAGCACTTCTCTTGAAATTAAGGGATTTTATTCTCGAATTTCACATTTCTCATTTCGGTCTTTAATCTTTATAATTTTGCTTCCGCATTAGTTTCTTGTTTATTCAGATACCCGATTCTTATCAAGTCATCTCTTTTAGCAATGTCCAGTGGCTGGCCAGATTTGGGCTCTCTTTGTTTAAATTTATTAAAGATGACTACTGTTAGCAAATTCTTAAGAAGGTTTGGTATACCATTCCTGCCTACTTGCAGGTGTTTATAGAAGGAAAGAAATTTCTACTTAACATACAGATGTCTGTTGCTTTTGTTTTTTTGGTGTAATCAACCGGATGTAAAGGAGGTAGATAGTACTTCATTGACTACTTGCAAGTTTAGGACCATCACGGATATCCTCCTCCTTTTGATTTTTGTTCAGAAGGATTGTTGATTCTTGTACTGCCTAGCTGGTGTGAAGCTCCCTTTTTTTTCTTTTCAATATACTAGTTACTTAAAAACTTTCAGCCTCGAAACAATCACAAAAACCTATTTGATCTTATCTCTAAATGTTTCACGTGGAATTCTTTTGATAACCAAAATGTTTCCCGTGGAATACACCCCTTGATTCCCATTTAGACATCAAAACCGAAAAAGCCAACACAATATACCAAATAATTCCCATCCACCTACTAAATTCAGCCCTTCATTATACATTTCAACTGCCAAAACATAAGTGGCATCGGAATATACCACATAATTTCCAGTCGCCTATACAAGCCCTTGGTCTATCTCCATTCTGGAAAATCAGATAAGAGAAAGAATCCTAAAGCAAAATGGTGATGACCTTCTTAATGCAGAAACATCCTTGAAGTTTATAGAGGAAACAATTGTTCAGAAAAATACTCTTAGAGTAGGAAGAATTCAAATTGTATACATTATACCAATCCACATTCAATTAGTACTAAAATACAGGATAAAGGATGAGATTGATGCCATTTTGTTTTATTTTCTTTAATGAGTCCTTGCTGAATATTTAATAACATGTCGTAGGCAAAATAATAAATATAATTTTCATATCCAATAGTCATGTTTTAACCCTTAGAAATGAAGACATCATATATCTTCCTTAAGAATCCAATAAACAGGACATGAAAGTCTGATAATCGAACAGACTTGCAAGAAGAACCATAATTTTCCCAGCACTTGTTTCTACACCACCATTAAGCTAATCCAATATGAAACATCTTATCTTGTTAAATCTTCATTTGTCTAAAACCGCAGTTTCTTCCTCCCAATAATAAAGTTAACCATCTTTCAACCAACTACCCAACAATCATTAATACCTCAGAAATGAACGGAAAGTTGTAAAAACTTCTCTTTTCCCCTTGCATAAAGAAATAAAATGTCCTACCTCCTTCACCCTTACTTGTCACATTTCAATTTGACTTATTTCGTACAGATTTCTTAAAACTACACAAAAAAAAATACTATAAGCTGCAATACTTCTAATACTAATGTAGGTTAAAATTCAAGGTAGTTGTACCCAAATACTACAAAAAGTGTATAAAAGCTATTTTATTTTAAAATCACGAACCACCAATCTAAAGAGGCACTCAATTAGTTCAATGAGAAGTAAACTCCAAAATGAAGATGAGAGTATGAACAATTTTCCTAATTTTAATGGTGAAATTGAGGAATTGACATCTAGGGTTTAGAGAATATACCTTCTTCAACCTTCTTTTTGACGTGATTTTCTCTGGCTTCTTGCACGTATCCCATTACGAACTGATACTTCAACTCTTCACAACTCCTCTCTTCTCCAACACCCTAAACCCTAAAACCTCACTTTGTTATGAATCTGTATGTATTTTGTTTACCGAATATTAATAATTTATATAAAAATGAAACCGGGAAAGGATTAAAACAAATATTCATGTAATGACTTTATGTTAATATTTTCATTTAAAAGTATTGTTGGTCCAAAATATTTATTATAATTTAGGGAGAAGGGTCAAATATGCCCCTAAACTATTTGAAAAGGTTTAGATATACCCTCCGCTTAAAGATTGGTCCATTTATACCCTCGCCGTCCAACTTTTGGTCTACATATGCCCTTTTGAGCGTTAGTTGGCCAACTCGAAATATCCAACTCATTTTACTTTTATTTAAATGCCAAATGGATTTTCCACATCATTTTTATTATTATCACTTGACATTTATATTCAAGAGAAAAGGGTCAAATATGCCCTTAAACTATTCAAAAGGTCTAGATATACCCCTGTTTAAAGTTTGGTCAATTTATACCCTCGCGTCCAAACTTTTGGTCTACATATGCCCTTATGGATGTTAGTTGGTCAAATCGATATATCCAACTCATTTTACTTTTATTTAAATGTCAAATGGATTTTCCACATCATTTTTATATATTATTACTTGACATTTATATTAAAAGAGAAAGGAGCCTTTTATGCCCCTAACTATCCAACCTAATTTTAAAACACATATATGATCCGTCTTTTAAGTAATCTATACAACCTGACCCTTTTTTTTAAATACCCTATATGGGTCGGATTAGGGCATAATTGAACCATTTAAATGGCGAACACTATCGTGCTCTGATTGGAACTGTCGAGGAATCAATGGCATGACAACTAAAGAAAAAGGAAGTCGAGGTTTGAAAAGCGTTTAGGCGCAACGCAGAGCTGGAGGCGCAAATTTGGCAGGCAAGGGCTAGAGCAGAGGAATTCACCGCAACAACGTTACAGACACAACTGCAAGCTGCAGCAGGCGATGATGATGTAAATAACAAAATAATTCACACATATATGAGTCGGATTAGGGGCATAATTGAACCATTTAAAAGACGGTCGTATATGTGTTTTAAAATTGGGTCGGATAGTTAGGGCATAAGTGACCCCTTTCTCTTTTAATATAAATGTCAAGTGATAATATATATAAATGATGTAAAATTCCATTTGGCATTTAAAGAAAAGTAAATTGAGTTGGATATTTTGAGTTGACCAACTAACATCCATAAGGGCATATGTAGACCAAAAGTTGGACGCGAGGGTATAAATGGACCAAACTTTAAACGGGGTATATCTAGACCTTTCGAATAGTTTAGGGGCATATTTGATCCTTTTCCCTTGAATATAAATGTCAAGGGATAATACATAAAAATGACGTGGAATATCCATTTGGCATTTAAATAAAAGTAAAATGAGTTGAATATTCCGAGTTGGCCAACTAACGGCCAAAAGGGCATATGTAGACCAAAAGTTGGACGGCGAGGGTATAAATGGACCAAACTTTAAATGGAGGGTATATCTAAACCTTTTCAAATAGTTTAGGGGCATATTTGACCCTTTTCCCTATAATTTAATATGTCAAAAATCTTCTTCATTTCAAAATAGTTTTTAAGATTTTATTTTTTAGAGAAGTTGAATTAAATTATTTTAGTATTTTAAAAATTAAATTTTGGATAAAAAATTATTGATAAATTTTATCATATAATATAAAATACATCTTAAAATATTGATTAAAGTTTATATCATTTATTTTTTAACTCTTAGTAGGGCGTTTGACCATGTGATACCATATCACGATATGATCGTAGATGGAATCAGCGTTTGGACATGCGATTTTACGCTGATTTCATATCATGAGATGTGATATCATATTCTCTAAAAAATATAATATGGAATCTTAGAATATCATATCATGATTTGAGTTATTTTAATACAAAATTGATTCACGAGTTTATATTTTGTTAAAACAACCTCACATATATATCTACTAAGCATTTATTTCACATGTAAATAAAATTTATAATCACAGCATTACTTTTTAAAATTTATTATTTTCACCAATATATAATCACTTTAATTCACATTTCACAATCGTTGAGTAATAAAATCTTAAAGAGTCCGTGAAAGGTGTTTCATTTTTACTCAAATATATTTATGAAATAATTAGTTAAGTGGAGAACAAATAACTTTGTTATAATTCATTATACAATTTTATGATTTTTTATTTATTTGATAATATTGGATAAACAATTGGAGTTATTTTAATAGTTTTAGAATTTATGGTATTTTTATGTTTATGAAAAAATATACAACACAAAAATTTCATATTACATGTCCAAACAAAACTTCAATTTCATCTCATGATTTCATATCATGATACCATATCGCATGGCCAAACGGGCCCTTAGTAGGTGTTTGACTATGTAATACCATATCAAGATATGGTATCGTGAGATGGAATCAGCGTTTGGACATGCGATTTTACGCTGGCTCCATCTCATGATTTCATATCATGGGATATGATTCTATATTCTCCAAAAATCATGATATGGAATCATATGAGAATATCATATCATGATTTGAGTTATTTTAATGCAAAAATTGATTCACGAGTTTATATTTTGTTAAAACAACCCCACATTTATATCTACTAACTATTTATTTCACATGTAAATAAAATTTAAAATCAAATCATTACTTTTTAAAATTTATTATTCTCACCGACAAATAGTCACTTTAACTTACACTTCACGATTGTTGAAAAATAAAATCTTGAAGAGCCCGTGAAAGGTATTTCATTTTTAGTCAAATATATTGATGAAACAATTACTTAAGTAGAGAACAAATAACTTTATAATAATTTATAATACGATTTTATAATTTTTTGTTTATTTGATAAGATTGAATAAACAGTTGGGCTATTTTAATAGTTTTAGAACTTATGAAATTTTTATGTTTGTGAGAAATTATACAACACCAAGATTTCATATCGCATGTCCAAACAAAACTTCAATTTCATCTCATGATACTTTATCGCATGGGCAAACGGGCCCTTAGAAAATTGTGAAAATTATTTTGAGAGGAAGGAAGTACGTATTTATTGATTTAGTTCCTTTCAAATTGGTTTCAGTTTATTTTATTTTTAAGAAATTTAATAGTGTCTTCTTTTTATATCTTCCTACAACTACAAAGAACTTTTTCATCCTCTCATAACTTATAATCTTTTGTTGTTAATTTATAATTATAGTGGAATAAGTTCGATTAAAGTATTCATCGTTCATGTGGATCTTGTAAGATTAAATAGTTGAATACATAATGTCAGGATCTTGAACACGATAATCTTACATAGAGATCGTTAAGGGCACATACCTGATGAGGAAGACATCATCACAGAGAAAAGCGAAATCGTTAGTTGTAAATTGGATTTCTACCTCCTTACCCTAACTTTATGTTATCACAACCGTCAACGAAGGAATTAATGTAGAGAATATGTGATAACCCTAATGGGTGGAGGGAAGACCAATTTATAGAGGTTATGATTTAATATAGTACGTCGATCAAGTAACCAATGTACGGACGAGATCTATTCTTTATTAAATACTATTTATGGTATTACTTGGATTACAAGTAAACTTGTGCTATAAGTAAGAAATAATTAATCATATTATATTATAAGTGGGAAGCTCCAAGTTGTAAAGTTGAATTACCATTTTATCCCTATACTAAATAAAAATGTTCTATTCATATTTGATTATTTTATTTTTGAAAAATATTGAGCAGCAAACTTTTTATTATTATTAATAAATTGAGAATATTTGAACATTTATGAAAATTAAATAATCTAAATGTTAAAGAAAATGAAGAGACAAATGTTGGTTAATGAGAGCAAATAGGTAGAGATTTAAGTTGCACATTAACTAAAATATAAAAGCAGTTACCTTTACATTGCTAGAATCTTAAAAGTTGTAGATTTCAATACAATGAATCCCATAATTAATATATGTTATTTCCAGTAATAAATACATGGAAAGAAGCTAAAGAGACTAATTAATCATTTAAAGTGAAAGTATTATATAAAGCCAAGAACAGTTTTCACTTTCCTCAAGTTCCCTCTCCATTTTTATGGGCTCTAAAGAAGAGTATATCAATTCTCTGAGCAGTTTTTTCTCAATCAATGTCAAAGTTAAAGGCTATTCAAATACGCTACGAAAGTTGTTGGATTTGTCCAAGAATTTCATATATGGATGTTGTTGGATTCGTCAAAGAAATTTCTTAGTGAAGAATACACTCATGTCACTTATTATTTAATTTCCTTGCTAGGGCTTAATATGTGCAACGCACAACATTAATTTTACGGTAAAATATTTCTATATGTTACTGATTTTACACATATTTCATAAACAAAGCACATAACATTTAAATATTGTAGTTGTATAGTTTTTTGGATTTTGGATCTTAGAAACAAAAACACCATATAGGATACTTATCAATTTTAAGAACATTAATTTGTATTTTTTATTTTATAACACATAATATAACTTTAAAATATACGATTTTCACAAAAATATTTTTATTTATATGGCCACACGCGCGTGGCGCGTACCCAGAAACTAGTAATAACTAAATAATAATTCTTACATTCTCCTACTTAGCCCAATGACCATATGTTATTAATATTTAATAAACATTAGTTGCGCGTATAACAATCTCTTATATAATATAATGTACATCATACATACCACAATATAACAAACTACTAATGTGAGTTATGGCGGTTGTACATAAATTTTAAGCTACATACTTCCTTCCAAATATTACTACATTAGCAATTTATCATACTAGGTCCATAAGATATAAAACATATAACATTACGGTCAACAATAATGTCTTATAGAGACTAATCTTGTAATATCTCAGAACAATAATGTATACAACATTATGAAAAACAAGATATTCATTAATGTATATAAGGAACACATAATTTGAGCTTAGAGTGTAAAAACATCATAAATATATCAATCATAAGTACAACCAAGACCCATTCATTGAAAATGTTCTTTAAATGTCTTTGGTTGTAAGCCTTGTGTTAACGGATCTGCAATAATGAGATCAGTTCTAATATTCTCAAGTAACACTCTTTGTTTCCGAAATTCATCCTTGACAGTAAAGTATTTTAATTCCATATGTTTGGCACCTTTGGAGTACTTATCATTCTTGGAGAAGAATACTGCTGCAGTATTATCACAATAAATTTTCAACGGCTGGTAATGGTGTCGACAACCCCAAGTCCTGAAATAAAGTTTCACAACCATAATACATGATATTGCTTATTCAGCTAATAGGAACAAGTAACCAAATGTGGATTTTCTAGTTTCAACACATCCAGCAAAATTTGAATCCGAATATCCAATAGCTTCTAAGTGATTGGATCTCCTATACATGAGCATATAATTTTTCGTTTCTTTCAGGTACTTAAAGACTTTTTTGCAACTTTCCAGTGATCAATTCCAGGATTACATTGATATATTCCTAACATTTCGACCACAAAACTAATATTCGGTGTTGTGCAAGTTCAAAAATATACATCAAACTTCCAACAGTAGAAGAGTAAGAAACGTTTTCATTTCTTTTCGTTCTCTATCATTCTTTCGGCATTGCATGAGATTAAATTTGTCCCCTTTTTGAATAGGAACTATTCATGCTGAACAATTGTTCATATTAAATCTCTCTAGAACTCTTTCGATATAGCCCTTTTGAGACAGTCCAAATAATCCTTGTGATCTATCACGGAATATTTCTATTCCTATCATATTGGATGTCTCACCTATATCTTTCATTTCAAAGTTCATAGAGAGAAAATCTTACGTCTCATGTAATATGCCTAAAGCATTATCAGCAAGTAAATTGTCATCAACATACAAGACTAAAAATATAAACTTACTCCCACTGATCTTTTGTTATATGCACCAATCAACGGTAATTTCTTTAAATTCAAAAGATGTTATGGTATCATTAAACTTTATATACCATTGTCGTGAGGCTTGTTTGAGTCCATATATTGATTTCTTTAGCTTATACGTCATTTGATCTTTCCCTTAGATTTAAAAACCCTCTGGTTGGTCCATATAAACATCCTCCTCGAGGTCTCCATTAAGAAAGACAGTTTTCACATCCATTTGATGTGACTCTAAATCATAATGAGCTACCAAAGCCAAAATAATTCTTAATGAGTCTTTCTTTGAGACCGGTTAAAAGGTCTCTTTATAATCAATGCCTCCTTTTGGGTGTATCCTTGGCAACAAATCTTGCTTTGTATTGTTCAATATTACCATTAGAATCGCGTTTGGTCTTGAAAATCCATCTACACCCGATTCTTTTATAATTTTCTGGTAATTGAACAAAATTTCAGACTTTATTGTATTCCATGAATTTTAACTCTTCATTCATTGCATTAATCCATTTGTCAGATTCATTGCTTTTTATGACCTGTGAAAATGAAATCAGATCTTTATTAATTCCAATGTCAAAATCTGACTCATGCAAATAAATCACATAATCATTTGAAATGCCGATTTTCTTTCTCTTTGAGATTTTCTTAATGGCACTGTTTGTGGTTCATTTGCGTCAGATGTTTGTGAGTTAGTTCCTTCTTGAAGTGTTTCACCAAAAATATTGTTCAACATTGTTAAAGTGTTTTCAACAGGAGGAACAATAATTGTTGTTAATGTGGAAGTAGGTACATTTATGGGTAATGAAATATGTACCCTTACCTCATTAATTTTCACACTTTGTCGTTTAACGCTCCCACTAACTTCACCATTCTCAATGAATTTTGCATTACCAATTTTAATAATTCTCGAACTATGATTTAGACAGTAAAACCTATACCCATTTCTCTGGATAACCAATAAAGTATCCACTTACAGTTCGAGAATCTAATTTCTTTTCATGTGGATTATAAACTCTAGCTTCCGCTTGACAACCCCAAACATGCAGGTGTCTTAAACTAGGCTTCCTTCCCGTCCACATTTCAAAAGGGGTCTTTGGAACTGCCTTACTAGGGATCATGTTTAATAAATATACAACGGTTTTAAGATCATACATCTACAATGATTTGGGTAATGAGAAAATTACTTATCATACTCCTAACCATATCCATAGGTGTTCGATTGCGCCTTTCTGCAACGCCATTTTGTTGAGGTGTTCGTGGCATAGTATATTATGCACATATGCCATGTTCTTTAAGAAATTTTGCAAATGGACCTGGATATTGTCCTGATTCGTAATAAGTTTCATAATATTCACCACCTCTATCTGACCTAATGATTTTCACCTTTTTATCTAATTGTCTTTCAACCTCATTGACGTACACTTTGAGAGCGACCTCTGTTTGAGATTTTTCTTTCAATAAATAGATAGTCCATAATGTGAAAATTCATCGATAAAGGTGATAAAATCTATTTAAAGATGGAACATCAAAGGGTCCGCATATATCAGTGTGTATAATTTCAAGAAGCTGAGTGCTCCTTGTGGCACCTTTCTTGGTATGTTTTGTTTGCTTTCCTTTGATGCAATCCAAACATATATCAAGATCAGCAAAATTAAAATTCGAAAGAATTCATTCTTTACCAATCCTTTTAATCGTTCTTTGGATACATGACCCAAACGTTTATGCCACAAATAAGCAGAACTTTCATTTAGTGAACTACATTTAATTCCAACATGTTGATGAATAGTAAGTAAAGATTTAGAAAAATTATTATCAAGTTTCAATCTATATAAACCATCAATAAGAACACCAGAACCATAAAAAAATAGTATTCTTATATATATTGAAACATCCATGTCCAAACTTAAAATCAAATTCAGAAAGGGAAAATGCACAAGTACCCCCTCAACCTATGCTCGAAATCTCAGAGACACACTTATACTATACTAAGGTCATATTACTCCCCTTAACTTATTTTATAAGTAATTTTCTACCCCTTTTAAGCCTATGTGGCACTAGTTTGAAAAAAAAAGTCAACCATCGTTGGGCCCACAAGATAGTGTCACGTAGGCTAAAAAGGGATAAAAAATTATTAATAAAATAAGTTCAGGGGGTAATAAGACCTTAGTATAGTATAAGTGTGTCTCTGAGATTTCGGGCATAGGTTGAGGGGGTACTTGGGCATTATCCCAATTCAGAAACAGCAAGTCTTAAAAGGGAAATCAAATTTCTAAAAACTGAAGGAACATAAAGAATCCGTAATAGATCAAGGTGATGTCCAGTCTCCAAGATCAATCGATAAGTCCCTATGCCATCAATTTGAGGCTTCATGTGATCTCCCATGAATACAAAGTCCTTATTTGAATTTGTGGTTTGGATTGTAATGAATCCTTGCAACATAGTGGATACATGAGTAGTTGCACCAGCATCAAGCCACCAAGTATTATTAGAAACTTCTACTAAATTTGATTCGAAACATACAAAAGCACTAAATGTATCTTTTTTTTCAAAACCCAAGTATTATTAGTATAAATATTGTGAAGTTCAGACAAGTAGTTGGGTACTACTAAGAATTGAATCACAATTTGTCTAAATCAAAAATGTCACACGCACGATATTATCCAATTATTTAAGATGTTAATTTGCTCAGGTGCTTGAAAGATGATGTACTGGTTTCAATTAATAAATACTTACTAGAGTACATCTTAAGAATACTTGCTAAAGCGATACCACTTTTATATTTATATACATAGGTAAAAATATTGTATGTCCCTATTATCTCAGAGATTTGATATTTTCATTAAGAGCACTTGTGCATCCTCTCCCTATGTAACCATAAGCATTGATCACTATGAGACAAGGCTTAAAGTTTTGATGGTTCTTTTTATGCTCGAAATGACATTATTATACTTATATATCATACTATTACTATCCGCGAAATGATATTTTATTTATTAATATGCATTTAAGATAAATTTGACTTTACTAAAGAGATACTAGAGGGAAACCAAATAATTAATATGAATTTATTATTTTATTAATACTGTTAAAGAATTGTTTCGTTATACATATTCAGAAAAAATATTCAATTTACAAAACGCTCAATCACACACAACATTTTGTTTGCATATGGGAGTGTCGCTATACTTGTGATATTCTAGTAAGCAATCGCTTTAATTGCAATTTATGCAAATCATGTCAAGATAATAATAATCATGAAGCAAACAACTCGTATATACAATCAAATATTGGCTAATTATGCAAATCATGCAAAGATAATAATAATTATGAAGCAAACAAACCATATATTGGTATTATGAGCTCAAGAAATCAACGTCTTCATAAATGTGTTTTTGGTCATTTTCAATATCAACATTTGAACAATTGGCATATAAGATTAGACCACATCATTCTCGATAAGTACCAATATGCAATGGGGGAGTTGATCCCATTTTCTATCATTAGAAAAATCTATTTGTAAGCCTCAAATTCAGTTATTTTAATTATATGAAATGATCTTTCAAATTGGTTAAGACTCTCTTGTTTATGGTCGTTTTTCTATGATACCAGCCAGTTATTGCTTCATTGAATTTGCTTTACTAATAGGCTCACGCTTCGACTTTGATCGTTATGGACTCGTACCAAGATCGAGTCTTAGATAATCGGATCTAATTTTAACAACCGAAACAGTAACAATAAAAATGGCCCCCCTCTTTAGTGAGATTATATGAGCAAATGCCCGGATCAAAATATGTTATTGCTATGGGAGTCTGTACAATTACAAGCGAGATGTTCAGTACTGATTCTTATAGTACTGTTCGAGGAGTCGATAAGCTAATTCCTGTATATTTGTCAGGTTGTCCACCTAAATCGGAAGCGATTATATATACTATAACAAAGAATAAATATAGTGATAATATTCTTCATTGCCGTAGTAAATAGGAGAGAAAATAGAATTTAATTCTTCGTTTTTACAAAAACTTTACAAAAAAAATAGGAGTAAGCTTGTAACATGTTCACTTAAAAAAATCCCTTTGTAGCCAATCATTTATTTTTAAAAAAAAATTGATAAGCTTAACACAAAAGCAAAAAAATAAATAATAGTAACTTGATCCCTGGTATCTACCATTATACCCACAATGATCGGTCATACTATTGTTATCCATAATGAAAAAGAGCATTGCCTATTTATATAACGAATAGTATGGTAGGCCACAAATTGGGAGAATTTGCACCTACATTAAATTTTAGAGAACATGCAAAAAGCGATAACAGATCTCGTCGTTAATATTAATAAAAAAATCTAGATGCTTATGATTTAGTAGTAGGAGACAAACCTTATGCTAATGGTACGATCCCTCCGTCACCCCAGAATGAAAGGAATGATGTCGTAGTTCTTGGTCTGTGAAGATGTTGTTAGGTGCTCCATTTTATTTTTCCATTGAAGCCGAACCTAAACCTGTGCTCAAGAGATAGTTGTCCTTGCACTGATAAGGGATGTAAACGAAAGAACTAACAATTTTTTTTATTGTCTTTATAATATTCATATTGATTTTTATCATGTTTCTTTTATCCATAAATTCTCAAAATTCATAAAGAAAAAACGGAATGAATAAACTCGAATTATTATAATTGATATGTTGAAGATGGAATAAAAGTAAAACACATTTCAATGTAAGTTATTCACATGTGATCTTCAAAAACCGGTTAAAGATGTAAAAGAAGTTCAAATAAACAGTATAGCAAATTTATTAACTAAAGGCATTGTCAAACCCAACATTTGAGAAACTGATATACAATATCCAAATGTGTCAATTGTCATCTACGGAATATTAAATGACGTTTTTATCAGAGAAGTAAAATTCTACTTAAGAGAGATTTTGTCTCACTGAGTTCATCTATAGAGATTTTTAACAAGGTCGCAAACAATGTATATTACAAGATATGATATTTCTTCTTTCACCGGGATTTTTTGTCCCACAGTGCTTCTACATATTAGGAAACTTTACATAAAGACTAAATATTCGGAGTTTCTAAAGCTGCACTCTTACTCCACAATCACTAAAAACCTGCCAAGCATATGTTTGACGGTTTGAATAGATTGCGTCTTCATCAGATCTTTGTCAGGAAACAGCAAACCAGCATAGAAAGATAGGGTTGCCCTTATCTCCTTGAGAACTTGGCCAACCAATATATCACAAAGAAGCAAAATAGTGCAAAAAGAACCACATGCATCACATGGTTAGATCCTTCCCGGATGATACTCCTGTTCAACCGTCTCATGTTGTTCTTTACTCCTGCTTGAGCTTTGATCAACGTCATTTGCTGTGATAAAAGGGAAGTCGTGAGTATTAAGAAAATGGAGAAGTCGTGTAACTTTAAAAGTAAGAATGATCCCATAACAATAAAAAAAGTATACATTGTGAATAACCCAGACAGGCTCACCAATCAACACGTTGATAAAACAATGACAAGTTAACTCTAGGAAGATTAATAGTTCTAAATTCTAACGGCTTGAAGCAATCTAAAGTATCTTCTTTAATTCAGTTATACAAGAATGGATAGCTCTTAGAAATACATCATTCAGATTAAGCATTAATGTTTATTTTCCAATATCTCTGCACACATTATCCTCAAGAACAAAGGAAAAATGCAATCAAGTTTGGGCTTATCATAGTCAATTGATGGAGATCTGACAAGGAGTCAAGGACATATATCTTCAAAGAACATGAGAAAGCACAGAGAAAACGAAAGCATTCAGGCAGACTTGCATGGTAATCCCTAAGAAAAGGCAAAGGAAGGTAACAAGTACACTGTCATTTCCAAAAGATATATACAGTAATAACAATTGCAATTTCCAGATTATAGAGGAAGAGGAATAAAAGACAGAGGATCGTGGGAGCTGTAAATACAAGTTAGCAATTGGAAACTTTTACTCATTTATTAGATTAAATATGATTCATTTTCCCATATCTCCTAACTTATTGGCGCATGTTAGATAGTTATCCATTAATATATAGGAAAATAAATATCAGTAAAGCTCAAATATACAAATTTAATTGTCAAAGCAAATGAAATATACGGAAAAAAGACAAAAAAGGGTCTCAAAGGATGTCATACATGCGGGAAAAGGGAGAACAAGTTCATGACATACCAGTTGGTTAATAAAATCATTCTGATACTTTGCTTCCGACTCAATTTCTTGTGCTACCTGCAACATGAAATATTTTTAAGTACTAGCAAAAGGGTAAGTAAGAATAGAAATCTGAAACCGTGACAAATATGATATAACAAGTAGGGCCAACAAATGAGAGAATAGAGGTTGGAAAAGATGCATCGAATAATGTGACATTCGGGATAAAGATCTTCCTGAACTCCGACGACAGGACTTTCACCACAAGCAATGTTCAATTAGAAATATAAAACTTTAGTCCTGTTTCTGATGCATAAGGAAGCCAACAACCAGTGATTATCAGCTCAAAAAGTGATCCTTCTTAATACCTCAACATTGGGAATCGCAACCGTGAAAACATACGTTGGATCCATCTTGAACTGGAGACATAAGGATCAAAGCACTTGCCATATCTTTTTGGTACCATTTGCAGCTCTTTATTATTAGTGTGGTCCAGATATCAATGTACATACTAGATAGCAAAGAGATGAAGAGGAATAGGTTGGCAGTGGACTAAACAAATGGACAGTTGTATTACATCAATGCAGAAGTAGAAGATTTAACCCCAAGCTGAGCCCAAGTTCAGAAATCAGTATTCTTTTGGGCAAGTTGATTTAAACCAGAAAAGGGATTTCGTCTTGCGATTACTGGTCCATATATATATATATATATATATATAATGGAATAATAATTAGTAAAAAGAAAATGAAACTATGTAAGAACTACATAAATTTTTTAGGAATTACATTAGGAGAAGAAAAAATTAAACTACAACCTCATATAGAAAAAAAAGCCCTAGATATGCCAAATAAATTAAATAGTTTAAAAGACCTACAAAAAATTTTAGGAATAATAAACTACGCTAAACCATTTATTAAAAATTTATGAAAACTTGCAGGACCATTATATTCTAAGACATGATGCAAAGGACAAAGAAATTTTAATATAGAAGATAATTAATATAGTCCTAATAAAGAAGAAAGAATATGCGCCTACCAAAGCGGAAAATATAAAGAAAAAAAGAAATAAAGCTAGTATAGACATTGAAATCCTAACTGTAATATATGGCCTGAATAGTTTTAGAATATACATTTTAAACAAACCAGAACTATTAGTAAGAACAGACTGTGAGGCCATAGTAAAATTTCATCAGAAAATTAATGATAAAAGCAGTAGTAGAAGACGATGGTTAAATTTTTTAGATACTATATATATTTATCAATCAATAGTATTTGAGCATATAAAAGAAAATGATAATCGTATAACTGATCAATTAAGTGGATTGCTAATAAAAGTTTAAATTTTACAGAATGAGACCAAAACTACCAGACAAGGGTAAAAGAGTTCAACCTTCAACCCTAGATTACGCAGACTCTTATAAACAGAAAATGTTATCAAATTTACATTTTAGACCTATAAACAGAATTGACGATGTCAAAATAAAAAGACTACAGTTTGGACAACAAAACTTAATAGCATATGAACCGTCTAACTGGACATTCATTTAGACATTTGCCTAATTGCCAACTAGATAAACAACAAACATGCCTCATAGATAATATATGGATAACACATAATAAAAAAGACACTAAATATGTAATTGTTGTTTTAAATGCTTTGGGATATTATTTTACTAACAAAAATAAATTTAAATATTATGTGGTAATTCATGGCAAAACAAACGGTGTTTTTCAGACATGGATAGAAGTTTTAGACTTTATTAAAGGTTTTCAAAAATCTTTTTTTAAAGGTTTTAACGAATTTACAGAAGCTTTAGACTATGCTAGAGAGATATTAGGACCAAAATTACTATATTTCTCCAGCCCTCAGACAAAACTCCAAAATACAGCATTCAAAAAGACACAGACAAAGTAATATTCTGCGATCATTGCTCATCTATGACTGAAGCATTTAAAAGACTAAACCTCAAAAACGAAGCTTTAATGCAATAAAATGCCAAGTTCAGGGAAAAACTTCAAAAAATGGAAAGCAAATGCTAGACTACACAAGATGTACAAACTCAGACAGAAATACATGATTTTCCATCCCTAATAAAAATGGATGAAATGGGTGTGCATTCCCCACTGAATGTTAAGAAATCCACTGTATCGGATGAAGATACAGCTAGTCCGGTTCAAACGGTAGCCGGTAAAGACTTATCAAATCCGTTTATGGCCATCACTTTGCCAAAAAGTGAAAATGAAGAAAGTTCATCTTCATCCCAGAATAGACGAAGACTACCACTCTCTTTCACCCCAGACACTGTGACAGAAAACTAAAAGAAAACCCAAAAAACTAAAGACATAGAATTTCTCATTACCGAGACAGTAGAAAAATTACTCAAACAAAAACAGAAACAAGATAAACATTATAATTAGAGACCCAAGCCCAATTCCAAGCCAGAGAAGAAGTCGAGATAACTCACAAGATTTCTTAGAAACAATGCAATTCTATGTCTTTAGTTTTCTGAGTTATCTAGACTACTTCTCTGGCTTCGAATTGGGCTTGGGTCTTTAATTATATGTTTATCTTGTTCCTGCTTTTGTTTAAGTAATTTTCCTACTGTCTTGGTAATGAAAAAATTCTTTGCCTTTAGTTTTTTGGGTTTTTTTTAGTTTTCTATCACAGTGTCTGGGTGAAAGAGAGTGGTAGTCTTTGTCTATTCTGGGAAGAAGATTAACTTTCTTCATTTTCACTTTTTGGCAAAATGACAGCCATACACGGATTTGATAAGTCTTTACCGGCTACCGTTTGAACCGGAATAGCTGTATCTTCATCCGATACAGTGGATTTCTTAACATTCAGTAGGGAATGCACATCCATCTCATCCATTTTTATTAGGGATAGAAAACCCTGTATTTTTGTCTGAGTTTGTACATCTTGTGTAGTCTGGCCTTTGCTTTCCATTTTTCGAAGTTTTTCCCTGAACTTGGCATTTTATTGCATTAAAGCTTCGTTTTTGAGGTTTTGCCTTTTAAATGCTTCAATCATAGATGAGCAATGGTCGCAGAATATTACTTTGTCTGTGTCTTTTTGGATGTTGTATTTTGGAGTTTTATCTGGGTTTTGTCTGAGGGCTAGAGAAATATAGTAATTTGGTCCTAATATCCCTCTAGCATAGACTAAAGCTTCTGTAAATTCATTAAAACCTTTAAAAAAAGATTTTTGAAAACCTTTTATAGAGTCTAAAACTTCTATCCATGTCTAGAAAACACCGTTTGTTTTGCCATTATTACAACATAATATTTAGATTTATCTTCTTTATTTTTGTTAGTAAAATAATATTCGAAAACATTAACAGCAATTGCATATTTAGTGTCTTTTTTATTATGTGTTATCCATATATTATCTATGAGGCATGTTTGCGGTTTATCTAGTTGGCAATTAGGCAAATGTCTGAATGTCTAGTTAGACGGTTCATATGCTATTAAGTTTTGTTGTCCAAACTGTAGTCTTTGTAAGAGTCTGCGTACTCTAGGGTTGAAGGTTGAACTCTTTTACCCTTGTTTGGTAGTAATGGTCTCATTTTGTAAAATTTAAATTTTTATTAGCAATCTACTTAATTGATTAGCTATATGATTATCATTTCCTTTTATATGCTCAAATACTATAGATTGATAAATAGATATAGTAACCATCGTCTTCTACTACTGCTTTTCTCCTTAATTTCTCATGAAATTTTACTATGGTCTCACAGTCTGTCCTTACTAATAAATCTAGTTCGTTTAAAATGTATATTCTAAAACTTTTCAAGCCATATATTACAGTTAGGATTTCAATGTCTATACTAGCTTTATTTCTTTTTTCTTTATATTTTCCGCTTTGGTAGGCGCATATTCTTTCTTTTTTATTAAGACTATATTTATGCGGTCTAGCTTTTAATATTGCCCCCATCCTTCTGAACTACCATCTGTTTCAATGATTAAATAATCTGATTTTAAAGGCATATTAAGATCAGGAATATTTTTTATTTTGTCTTTTATTTTTTGCACTAATTTTATATCTTCGATATTAAAAATTTTCTGTCCTTTGCATCCTGTCTTAGAATATAATGGTCTTGCAAGTTTATCTAAATGTTTAATAAATGGTCTAGCGTAGTTTATTATTCCTAAAAAATTTTGTAGGTCTTTTAAACTATTTGAATATATATATATATATATATCAAAGGCGCGCTTAAGCCATGAAGTGAGGCTCAAAACGTGTTGAGCGTTTCACCTCGCTTCATGTGCGCTTCAATGCCACCATCAAGGTTCTAAGACAAACTTTTCCTTGCCAATGAGCCTCTTATGAAGAATTGACACTAAACAACTGACAATTCACTTTTTAATTTAAAATATTCATTTTCATTTGTCATATATTTGCCACCATCAAGGTTCTAAGACAAATTTTTCCTTGCCAATGAGCCTCTTATGAAGAATTGACACTAAACAACTGACAATTCACTTTATAATTTAAAATATTCAATTTCATTTGTCATATATTTGTCATTCATGTTTATAATTATTAGTCTTGGACTAAACATATATATATTTTCTTTCTCCCTTTGCGCCTTTTTCCATTAAAGCCCACGCTTTATTTGCTCTTTGCGCTTAAAGCCCGCACAGACCTTAAAGATTTTTTGCTCTTTTCACCTTTGATAACTATATATATATATATATATATATGTATATATATGTATGTATATATATATTTATATGTATGTATATATATATTTATGTATATATATATATACACATACATAGATATAGAACATCGACATCTGGACACCAACTTTCAGATTTCACAGGGATGGATTTAGAACCTAGACATATGCGGTGATATCTCTCTAGCATCCAACTCAAAGACCGGACTGAAGTATGTCAGCATGATAGAACATCATAATAGGCCCATACCAAAAATGAAGGTAGACATAACTGACCAGAAATAAGGCAGTACTTGCTTAATATCCAGTCAAACTTCATATCTTTTTAATCTAGCAATTGATTCAATTGAAACCAACGAACAAAAAAAGCACTTAAACACATGCTTTTGAGTTCTAATGCAATGCGCTTTTATGCAAAGAATACCTCTGGGGAACCAGAATATCTTGACAGTTCAGCGTTGTCCAATGGTCTTAACCAGCGAAAATGTAAAAATTAACAAGTGAATTAACATTTTTCTAATCCATTACGATTTGATCAATTAAAGGTAACACAATAAATCTTTGTTTCCATTCCCCACTCTCCATCAGTTGCTTAGCCAGTTAAAAGAGAACCCTCCACATACCATCAACATTTAGATCATTACACAAAAGAAGTGTATTGGTATTAAAACATCTTTTTTTGTTTTGTCAAACCCCATCTTCTATATAATTTCAAGATTCCATTTTAGAAAATCAAATGGAAGACAAATTTAAGGCGTCTTGCTTCGTTAACAACTAAGTATTCTGCGTCTTTAGATATAAATGAATCAAAATGAAGCACTAAATTTCATTGTGATAGTATCAATCTTTAATATCATGAGGAAAAATAACTTCTATTTGCCCGTGGGAGAGACTTAAGCTATCTCAAAGAAGACCGTAAGCTTCATATTGGTTTTCTAATAAATATTATCCAGCGCTCTAATGAATAACAGATCACCTTGTCTAAAATGGATCCATGACATAGCACGTCACTGAATTTGATGTGTACACAAATCCTTAAAAAGCCAGCAATTATGCAAAAGCTTTTTTCCAACTTAATCAAAATAGAAAACCAAAACAAGGTGGTTACAAAAACATACATTTTTGAGCTGTTTTACTTGCTTGCGAAGACCTGTGATCTCATCATCCAGGTCTCCGTGCATGGGATCAATTCGCAACTGTATTTCATCTGAACCACCTACTGCCCTTGTACTCAATCCATCTCTAATAAATCCAACACATAA
The DNA here is from genome assembly GCF_036512215.1 of Solanum lycopersicum. Taxonomy (NCBI): domain Eukaryota; kingdom Viridiplantae; phylum Streptophyta; class Magnoliopsida; order Solanales; family Solanaceae; genus Solanum; species Solanum lycopersicum. Next base: position 51,272,824 of record NC_090801.1, on the reverse strand, counting down.
AACATCTTAATTTCTCAAAAATAAACAAAAAAAATTAGAAAAAAAAAAGGTGTAGATCGGTTAATTTTCTGCAAATTAGATTGATACTTCCGGTAATTTTCTATTACAAAACTCATTTTGTGAAAGCAATTAGAACCATAACGAATTGAAATTTAGAAGATGATGATATTTTATTCGGTAAATACCTGGATCTGTGGGAAGCAGCACCGTAGAAATCACCACCTCTATGAGAGCTAGAAGCCATTGGAAGAAGGAACAGATGAGATTGAAGCCACGTCGAAACCCTAGATTTAAGAAAAACTACAAAGTATCAATATAAGGATTGAGAACACAACACATTGAAAAGTGGTTCTGTGCAGCCAAAGATCGTCCAATATTACCGGAACAACATTTTCTATTAAGTGTAAGGAAAATATCTGGGAGTTCCCTTTTTTACTTAGTGTAAGATGACTAGAGAGTGCATCCAGTTTAGAGAACCTTTAATTATAGACAAGGAGCATAGGCACAAGTTTCATATTCAGAACCGCTGTGACTAAAAAAACAAAATCACTTGCTTCAAAATCTACTACTAAGTAAGAAACCAAACCAATACATTCTAAAAGGTAGATACGAATTTCTTGCTCAACACGTCTTTTGAAATCTAAGGAAAGTAAGGCATTTGAGTTCTATTCTTTATGATAAATGGTGTATGAGCATGTAGTACTAACTGATGTCGAAATTAACACATATTTACCAATCTGAATTTAAAGAAAATAAGGAAAGACAACAGGAAGTAAAAGAGGAAGAAAAGATTACTGGAAGAGAACATCATGTTTTACACACAAAATCTTATGACTGTCGAACAAACAAAACTAATTCGTGATTTTGGACAAACAGAAAGAAGTCTAAGAGACAGCCTTAAGATTACTTAAGAAGATCCACTTGTATTTTTACTCATACAGAAGCTAAGCAAAGCCTTATAACAAAGATTGAATCACCAATGCCGAAATTAAACAGGAAGCAGAACTAAGCAATACCAAAGACCACATAGAACTGGAAAAAAAAGGGGATTACCAAATGATAAAATTTGAACTATTCTAATACTGAAAAAACAAAAGGGGAAGAATGTTACCTTTCTCGGGGGCAACCAACTAAAGCGAGGGAGAGATGAAGATGCTTCGAATCTCACAGTAGAGTCAGCAGAAATGGCACTTGAATGAAAAGAGAAAATGATTAGTCTCGTGGATAAAATAATATGCTTAGCAGAGTGAGTCAATATCCCAAATGTCTAGGGTTTGAGATTTGCATCCATGTAGGAATTCATGTGGATATGCAATTCATGTTTCAATTCAACAAATTCTAGAAGAACCTTGAAATCCAGATGTATTCGTCCTTGTGATCGTACTAAAATTGAAAGAAAAGGAGGAAAATAAGATAGGCGAGATTACCATTTGGAACTCGTGCTTGAGGGAGACGACAAGCTGATGGATTCGGCGAACAATGGTGGTACGATGCGATATTTTCTCGAATCCTTTACCGATTTGGCCGGCGTCGAGTTGCTAAGAGAGAGGTTATTAGGGTTTGTGTTTGAAGGAAGATGATTGCCGATTGGGATTGGGATTTGGGATTAACGAGGGAGTTGGATCGGCTCTCAATTAGGCTAGCCGGGTCTTGGTCCGGGTAAATCCGAAGAAATGGGTTGGTTTGGGGTTAATAAAGATGGCACTTTGTTTTCGATTATAACCAAAATAAAATGTTTAAAATGTAGCTACATTAGAACAATTTGTAATTTGATGCTTAATCAAAATCCATTATTTTTTCCTTAGAATAAGACCAACTCGAAGTAATACTCATATAAATTAACTTCTCTATTAATCAACTAAGTTTTTAGCTTAACAAGCTAAAATATTTATTCGTTGGAATACGGATTATTTATAATAATTAAATATCATAATATATATATATGACCCTTGACTTCGCTACAAATTATAACTTCAACCTTTAACTTTGTTAGTGCACAGGTAGACAACTTAATTATCCAAAACTTAAACAAAAACACTCAGATCCTAACCTGGCAAAATGTGTAAAATACACCCAAATTAAGTTCGTTGGATGTAAAAATTGAAGAACAACCATAAAAAATATTGAAAAGACAATTAAATTATTATTATAAATATATATTACTGTCTTTCTAATTTTTTCAACAATTTCTCCCTCTTTTTTGCATTATTTGTTGTTCATTGCAAAATGCAACAAAGTGCAAGTGCATTAATTGTTATTTTGTTATTATGAAAAAAAGGATAATGCACAAGTACCTTATCAATCTATATTCAAAATCTCAGAGACACACTTATGCTATACTAAGGTCCTCCTAGTACCCCGCCCTGAACTTATTTTATTAATAATTTTCTATCCTTTTTCGGCCTATGTGGCATTATCTTGTGGGTCCAACGTTGGTTTTTTTTTCTTTCAAGCTAGTGCCACGTAGGCCGAAATGGGGGTAGAAAATTACTTGTAAAGTAAGTTAGGAGGGTAATAGGACCTTAGTATAGTATAAGTGTGTATCTAAAAATTCGAACATAGGTTGAGGGGGTAATTGTGCATTTTTTCAGGAAAAAAACTATAAAAAAGTTTCTTTTTTTTGGGCAAGATGGAGTGAGTAAATACTTGTAAAAGTTAAATGCACTGAAGATTCTCAATCAACGACTTCAATTCACACTTAAGGACTCCTTACATTTTGATTAGGTTTTTGATTACTACTCGAATTTGACAAAAATCTTTGAAATATTTATTCAGATAATTTATCAAACACTTTAAATGTACCATTTTACTTAATAATTTTTAGCACTGTTTGTTTATTTTTTTGCCTCCATAAATTTATAATTATAATTTGCTACTCAGTATGACAATTACAATACACAAAAATATGTGTCTTTTCATTAAAAATTTAACAATTTAAAGCACAAAAACACTTCAAACTAATGAAAAGAAGGGTGAAGGTCATTGATTCTCATGTCTTCGTGGAATAATTTGCAAAAAAAACATTAGTTTTCTCTAGTGATTCTCATATTGGCTTGAATACCTGACCAACAATATGCAAATTCTTATTTGTAAAGTGCTAAACCTTGATATCTTCACCAAATTGGGAAAGAAATCAAATTTTTGTTTGATTAGAATATTAGGCGCATGAATTTTAGAAATTTTTTATTTGGGATTTTTTTTTTAAAAAAAAAGGTGAAGAGCTAATTGTTTTCCCTAAAAATGAATTTGTTTTCGCTTTCACCTTATTATATATTATAATTTATTTTGTTATTTTTAAAATCTAGGTGTATTTATTTTAGTTAGTTGACCAACTAGATAGTTCACTTATCCACGCTAAAACATTTGTATATCATGCGTTTTGTGTGAAATATTTTTAAAAAAAAATTGGTTTAAATTTGAGTAATCAAAGTTATAATTTGAAATTAAGTAAGAGGTCTTATTTATATATTATGCCTAATTAAATTAACAGTTAAAATTTCGTACTCGATTAAAATACTGTAAATTGATTTTTAAATTAAAGTAGACATGATTAATATTTAAATTTTTTATATGTAGGATTATATAAAACATGTATTAGTATATCTTTCAAACGAAATGACAAACTAGCATCAAAATAACGAAGAAAATATTGTGACATTTATAAATAATTATTTCACTCTATTTGAAATTTAAGAAAATTAATTATATAATATACACTGTAATTTGTTTCTATGCTTTGATCATTGATTATTTTTTCTTTACTTTTGAAATTAATTCATATTTCCGTATTGATTATGATTTTTAAAAAAAATTAAATATTGTCAAGTGTTTAACTTATTGCAAAAAGTGATGATGTTATACTTTTTTTTAGCAATTGCACATTATTTATTGGGAAATTTGATTAAGTACATATTTGGATAAAATATATTGTGATGATCATACATTCTTTTTCACTTTGAAAGATAAATTTGAACGTTATTACGATTGCTAATTAATTTAACAATATAGGTATAATGATGCTATAAATAAAATTAGTTATGCCTTTACAGGTCCAAAATTTGAACCCATTGAAACAAGCTCCAATGCAACAGAATGTTGTAGACGAACAAGAAAATGAATTGCGAGTATTAGTGGAAGAGATGCAAGAGACACTAAGGCCTCATTTGTTGATATTTAATGGAGGTCTAAATCTTAATTATTCAGATTCAATTCATTAAGTACGTTTAATTTTTAGGTTTGAATCTGAATCATCAGTTCATTTGTTTTATTTTTTAAAAAAACTCTTAATGGGTTTGAAGAGGTCTGATGAATCAAATCTGTATAAGACTCTTAACAATATTCAGACTAATTTGATAAGTTATCAAATAATAAATTATAACTTCTCTGATTTGGGCATGCCTTTTTTTCTCACTTTTATCAAGCAAATACTATTTTTTTCCCCAACTGGTAAGTTTTCATAAATTCTTTCAAATATTTTTTTATATTAAAAATTTTCTTTTATTGATGTGTGTCAAGAACACTGGTTGCAATAATATTTTTAGTGTATTGTTAATCATCAAGATTTTTGAATGAAAAAATAGTACTCCAAATCATTATTACTAAAACTTTTTTTTTAATCAAAAGTGATATATTTTGTTGAAATGGAAATTTTATAATATTTTATTAATATAATGTTTAATTTCACTTCTGCATTCAGATTCAGATACTGAAAACAAACAATATTAATTCAGATGTGTATTCAAATCAAAACACCCATATATTAATGCAAATCTTAATATTCAAATGTGTATTTAGATTTAGACTCTTAATCTCAATGGAAACAAAAGAGGCCTTAGTGTATGCTCATCTGTAAAATGGCTATTTTAAGTCATATATGTTGCTACATTCGTTCGCAATTAATTGTCATACTTTTTATTTTAGAGTTAAACTATTAAAATTTTTACTGAAATTTTATGATATATCTTTTTATCATATGATATGTAAAAAATTGCGATGTATAATACTTTTTATATATTTTTTAAATATTTAAATTTTTAATTTACAATATCAAATTAATGTAATTTAATATAATTTTTAAAAATTAATTAAATTAACTTTTAAAAATATAATATAATAAATAAAAATAAACGGAGAAAGTAACAATAATTCTCTGAAGATTGTTATTATTGAAACAAAATAATTAAAACTAATGTTGACTCTTATAACAAATATTGACTATTAGGTGGAACTTTAATGGGATAGTAATACCTAAAACTTACAAATTTTTATTGCATTAATTATTGTAATATGTTCGACTTAAGTTTTTGAAAAGTAAATACACGCGGTCCAATAGAAAAAAGAAACTGTGAAACAATTTTAAAGCATTTAAATAAGATTAATATTTCATCAATATTAATTTATTTAGCCTACTTTTTTTTATGCTCTATTAAAAAAATAAGAGAAAGTTGTATATAATAGCACACTATTAATTTAAATTAAATTTTATAGATGTACTTTTTTTTAATTGTACATATAGCAAATTATATGTATTTTCATCGATCTCCTAGGTGGAATTTCGCTCGCCACTCTCGTTTGGTGGCAGTCTTGCTCACCTCTCTTACTTTTTATACAAACACAAATGTATCAAATGCATTTGTATTTGTATAAAACGAGAGGAATTTGTACAAATACATATATTTTCATTTTCCTTTCACCCCTCTCCTAGATCTCACTCACCACTCTCCCTGATCTCGCTTGCCACCCTCGCCTCTCTCGCTTATACAAATAGAAATAAAATGTATAAATTGTAATTCTGTTTGTATAAAGCGGGAGAAAATTATATATACACATGCAAATACATATATTTTTGTCTTATACACTTATAATTATACAATAAAAATACTCCTCTACCAATCTCTTTTGCCTTTCTTTTTTTTCTCATTTTATACAAATTCAAATTGTATATACTTTCTCTTTCTCGTTTTATACAATTTGATTCAATTGTACAATTCTCGGCCAAGTCTCTTTTGCTTTTTTCTCTTTCTCATTTTATACAAATTCAAACTGTATATAATTGTCCTATACACTTATGATATACAATACAAATATTTTTTTTTGACCAAGTCTCTTTTGCCTTTTTCTCTTTCTCATTTTATATAAATTCATTATATATAATTTATCTATTTCTCGTTTTATACAATTTATTTTATACAATTCGCATCCAATGTATATGATAGCGAATTATACATATATATGTTTACTATGGAGCACAATTATACAAACTTTGCTATAGTATACAAATATAAAATTTGTGTTTGCTATATGTGTAAGTTGACCAAAAAATAATTATTTTCATTAGTAACTCTTTAAATTTTAAAAGTAGCATAATTTATTATGATTAACAACATACGTAATTCAATTTAAAAAATAAAACCACCAATTTCTACACCCAGACCTGCTAACTCAACCATTTATTTATAATTTATATATCTTTTTTTTTCTTCAATAAAATAAAATAAATAAAATCATGCATTTCTAATACTTCTACCAGAAGTACAGCCAAACGACCCCTTAACACACTAGGTCTTATTTACCTCCATACATCATCTACCTCTATTTAAGTCAAGTCTACATTCTCTACTTTCATCTTGCTTTCTTCTTCCGTCAAGAGAACCAGGTACTTTCTCCACTCTATTTTCATTCGGATTTTGCTATCGATGATATTAGATTTAGGGTTTTCACGAACTAGATCTATCGTTTTGCTATGCTCCGTTCTTCATATTAGTATTGTAACTGTAGATCTGTAAATTTTGACCAACTGATTGCTTCATATCTGAATTTATTCGATTCATTTCACTTGTAGATTTAATTGAAGGTAGCTAATACTATTAGCTTAGCTAGCGTTATGGGAGAATCTAGTCAGTTCATAACTATCTATCTATATCTGTAAAGCTTTCGTGCTTATTGTTATTGTTAGTTTTTCTAACATTTGAGTAATTTTGAAGGTATCATATAGTAACAGGAAAGTTGAGAAATGAAGCAGAACCTATGCTATTTTTAATTTTTATCTCCTCGATTTAACAGTGCTAGGTCAATAAATTGACAAAAACACAAGGAAGATAAAGTATTTAGATCGGTTGGTAGATAAGTTATGATTTAAGTAACAAAAGAAGAAAAAAGAAAGAGAATCTGAAATTGGAATTGTGGAATTTTTTTCGTGAAAGTTGAAGCTGGTTTGGCATAAACTTTACTTGGAAAAGGAGTTTGTGAAGATTGGTGAATAGAAACTAATATTTCACTTGAAAATAAATCTGATATACACCTTCATATCAGTATTTCAAACTATCACTTGAGTTTAGTATTTGAAAGCACTCTCGGAAGATTCAGTATTTGCTAAATACTCGTGGTCAGATTCAACAGTTACAAATACTGAAATAGCATCTTGTGTCTCCTGAAGAAAATATGTAAATTAAGTCTGTTTTAAGTAAATGTCTTTTTAATGCATTTTTTTAAAAAAAATAATGACCAGTAGACCAGTGATTCAAGCTGTGGAAACAGCCTCTTGCAGAAATGCAGGGTAAGGCCGCGTGCAATTGATTCTGTGCTCTGGCCCTTCACCGGACCTGCGCATGGAGGGAGCTTAGTGCAATGGGTTGCTTTTTTATTTTTTTAAAATAAAATTAAAGAGTAAGTAGTGAATTCCCGTTAATGTTTGAAGGTATGACTTTACACAAAGTGCTCCCTTAAGGCCTTAACTAGTATCTGAATTCTGAGGAGTTTCTGAAGATTCTTTTAATATCAAACGGCACACAACATGACCCATCTGAAGTGCTTTTCGCAGTACCCTAAGCTATTGGTAGGATTGGTCTCTTTTCCATAACAGTTGTTAATCTCCAGGTTTTTTCCGGTGTATGCATAAATAAAGAACATATGTCCACTTTATAATTTAAAGGTTCAGATTTGGTCAAATCGATCACCTCCTGTAATTATAGTTGAGAAGCAAAAACCTGCCTCTATACGGAGTAGTAGCACAATGCTTAACCATTATTCTACGGTTTGAGAAAATGAATTTCTTAATAGTCACCACCTCTTATTACACGTGGAAGCTTGTGTAAAGCTCATAGGAATGAACTGTCTCAGAAATAGTTCACGAGGTATTGAACCCTGCTGCCGATGATTAGAAAGGGACTCGGTTCACTTGAAATTAATTGTGGAGAATGGTGATAGATAGATCCAGAAGTTATTGTTTAGCTGTTTCTGATGGCATGTTTTGTGGTATCCAGAATGTGATGTTCAATAACCTTTACATTTGTTGAATCAGGTGTAATTTCACATACAACAAAAATGGCTGACTCTTCGCGTGAAGAAAATGTGTATTTGGCTAAGCTGGCTGAGCAGGCTGAGCGATACGAGGAAATGATTGAGTTTATGGAGAAGGTTGCAAAGACAGCAGATGTTGAGGAGCTGACTGTTGAGGAAAGGAATCTTCTTTCAGTGGCCTACAAAAATGTAATTGGCGCAAGAAGAGCCTCATGGAGGATAATCTCTTCAATTGAGCAAAAGGAGGAAAGCCGTGGAAATGAAGACCATGTCAATACTATTAAAGAATACAGAAGCAAAATTGAGGCTGAACTTAGCAAGATTTGTGATGGGATTTTGAGCCTCCTTGAGTCCAATTTAATACCATCGGCCTCAACAGCTGAGTCCAAAGTTTTTTACTTGAAGATGAAAGGTGACTACCATAGGTACCTGGCTGAGTTTAAAACAGGGACAGAGAGGAAAGAAGCAGCTGAGAACACTTTGTTGGCTTACAAGTCTGCTCAGGTAGGTGATCTATGGTGAACACTGTCAGTATCTCCTTGTAATAAACAATTCTGTTAATTTAATGTGTTCTGTTGTAGGATATTGCTTTGGCTGAACTGGCTCCTACTCACCCAATCAGGCTGGGACTTGCCCTTAACTTTTCCGTTTTCTATTATGAAATTCTCAACTCACCTGATCGTGCTTGTAACCTTGCGAAACAGGTAATATTCTATGCTTCTGTTGATTCTTGACTTGAATTACTCTCTCTCTCTGGTCAACTAACTTAGTCGGACTATCTTCCTAGTTCTTATAGAGATGTGTCGTGCTTGTCTATGGAACATTTATTTACTTGTACCATACTAATTTCTTTGTAAAAAAAAGGGAAAAGATAGTTGTGCTACTTCAAGCTATGCATGTATGTTTCGATTGGGAATCAACTTTACCTTTGGTGCCTTCTAATGACAATGAAGCTTGATGTATGCTGTTTGAGTGATATGAATGTTTTTTTTTTGATATTTTGAATGATTTGATTTATGCCTGCCATTTCCTCTGGTTGGAGTAAAGTGCTTTGTCTTTCCGTAATGCATAATTCTTCTCCTTTTTCAAACCGGAAGGAGAGCTTATTTACCTTGCGTACTTTCCCGTGGTTTCCTGTTCTTGTCAGTATCTTGTCTTGGGTTGAGGTTGTTTTCCATACTAAAATTTCGATTGATGCTTATTCAGGTTTTTGTCCTTGTCTATGTTAAGTCTCCTAGCAGCAAAGTATTTAGTGCTATGTTCTTTAACTAGGTACAGTTAGTTGTGGACATCCTTTTGAACGTAGGGTGATAGTTCATCTGACCACTCTGTAGGGTACATCTTACAGTGCTTCCATTATAATTAGCTGTCTTTGTACCTATATGTTGGTTATAGATATTTTCTATTACTCGGTGACGATGAGACAAGAAAATAGCATGAACTAGTCTATTGAAAGAGTGTAATTTCATTCAACTCGCTTAGAGATAGGAATTACGTTTGAATTCGGAATTCTAAACCTATATCTAATGCATCCTGAATAGCTTTTTGCTTGTGCCCGAATATGACCATTTAATTGACAGTTTGACTTGTGCAACCCAAGTAACGAATCTTTTTGCTCCTGTACTCAAAGTCAGTTGCATTAAACTGTTAGGATAATTTAGAAGACTAGCAACAGCATCTTCTTATAACTAGAGTTGTAGGATGAATTAGAGTCTTAACTTTGATGATGGAATTATCTATCTTTTCCTTCTTTTTTTCTGAGTTGAATATTTTGTAATCCCCGTTATTTGACATTGTAATCTTAGGCAGAATTAGTTTGAGGGTAACAGCCACTAGTACTCTGTCAGAACCCTAATTAGTTGGGAATTGGGATGGGCTATATTAATTTCAAAATTTATTTTAATTCTTATATAATCATTGCATACATAAGTTATTCTTTAAAACTGATTAGGAGTTCTCCTTATTCTTAAGGAGGACCAATTAGGGGCTCTCTAGCGCAAGTGGTTCTGTACTTTTGCATGGACATACAAATTTCTAAACAAACTAAAAGGAACTCCTAATATAACCAAATTGGACGTGATTGTTTGCACCTGCAACTAATTGGTTTCTGTTGCTATCAGTCTTTTTCTTCCATTGAGTTCTGTTTTTCGACAAGTCTGCATAGATCCAAAGGATGTAGGTCCTTTGAGACAAAATCTTAACCTGTTATTTTTGTTCTACCTTGTCGTCTTTTATACCTTCAGTTTTCGTACATCTGTGGAACGCTAGATTTACATAGGATATAACCAAATCATCCCAGTCAGGTTCTTTTGTCTCAAGTCCTAAGTGTGCAGTAGTACATTCGGTCTAAATTTGTTTGGTCTCACATCTTTCCGAACATTTGCCTTATTATATGACTGACCTTGTAAGCACAACATTTATTTTCATATAACATTGTTTGTGTCATAGGCTCACGCCGCTGTACAAAGCTTGTCTTTCACTAGTATAGGAATTTCTTATTGCAGTACTGTAAACTCCTCCATCTTACCCATCATATTTCAACTTTATGAAATAGATTTTCAAATTCATGAAACACTAGACCCAGATTCCTGAATTACCCATATTTAAACACCATAATTTCGTCTAATGTTGCTTTGACTTCATCATGGATAGTTAAAGTCAGTGTGTATATTCTGTCTCATTTTCACTTGCACTAAAATCCTTACTCTCCACTGTGTTCCCATGTTCAAGCATTTCTTTGACTCCCTCTCAGTAGCTTCATTTGTTTACACAAGGAAAATCCTTGATTTGAACTGCTATATCACCTCCATTGTTCTCTCAATGATGACAATTCTTTACCACATTGTTTAAGGTATTTCTATTAACCATGTGAGGAATTAAGTCCACCAAAGTGATTGAATCATATTGGCATTCTTTTCCATGCGGCTCATTTCTTAATTTTGATAAGTACTTTCCACGATACCATTGAGAGACATTCACTTTGTGCAAGACATACGCACGACAGCAGGGCTATGTAGAAATAGTGGTTCTTCAGAAAAAAAAACTTCATTTATACAAATCTGTACACTAAGAGTGCTCCAAAAATAAAAACTGAAATATGGGAACTTAATCCTGGAGTGTCTCCTATTCTTCCCCGAATTTTCCGTATTACAGAATGTGGAATCACTGTCCAAAATTTATTCCTATTTTTGCTTTCTATAGCATGGCATCCATTGCCTGAACAATGCTTGGCATAATGTAGCCAACTCTGAACAAATTCAGCATCTTATTCCTATTGTAGTGGTAAATTTGCATCTGATTGGCCGATGACTGTCAATCTTAGCCTCCTACATGACATCGACATTAGAAAACACTAGCTTGGACCTCTTCTTTTCCTTAACTTTTCAGTAGTTCAATATCAAACTAAAAATTGTTGTTAGGGGCTAGAGATAGCCAGACATCCACAGTAGGAGATTCATGTGTTTTAGTTTCATATGTCCGTTATCTCAAACTCATGAGTTGTAGTTTCTCAAGCTCAGAATCTATTTCATGTCCAAAACTTGTCTTCGAGTTCTTTAATTAGTCATCATTGTTTAATTAAAATATCGTCAAGATATCTTGTTAATGAAATCTTCAATGTTTTGCACAAAAAAAAGTTCATTGCAACAAATCTTATTATATTCCATGGAAATGGCTAAATTCTTGGACAATACATACATTTTTTTTTGGAGGAAGCTACTTATATAACTTCGATTAAATACATATGTTCTCTTTTCTTTAAGAGCAACTGATTTGGTAGTGTCATGTTGGAACTTATAGCCTGTTTGGGTTGGCTTATGTTTTGGGTAAAATTTTTAAAAAAGTACTTTGAAGTACTTGTTTTAAGTCAATAAAAGAATAAGCCATAAGTTTGAATTTCTTACTTATGGCTTATGCTTACAAGTCATAAGTTATAAGCCCATCCAAACAGGCTCAGAGTCACCTAATGTTTGGAAGCAAATTATCATATATATTTTTGTACAAAATAAACCCCAAATAAGCTGAAAAACATGACAATAACTGAAGCAATGGAAAACCGACTTAATTGGTTTGATGCTCTTTTGTTACAGAAAAGCTGACCCAATCCGAGCCGCAAACACCCCTAGTTTCAAGTGCTATTTTGTTTGTCTTTGTTTTAGTTAGTTTTTTCTTTCCTTCCGTCTTTCCCTTCTCTATTAAAGTAGTACACACTTTTGCGGCCCTACGAAAGCTGCAAGAAAAGAAAAGTAAAGATGAGTAATCCCAGAGTTTCTACCTATCTATAAAGTATGAAATAATCCTAGAATTTGTAGAAACTTGCTAGGAGTACTGAAAAGTCCTCTTCTATTTTGCTCATTGTAAATGTGGTTTCGGTATGTCTTCTACTTGTATGTAAAAAATGTGTTAACAATCTGAAAAAGAAAATCTTGAGACAAAAATATATTCCTGTTATTATTGGAGGAGACATTTATAAGCAATGCTGTTAATTGCAGGCATTTGATGAAGCCATCTCAGAGTTGGATACACTGGGTGAGGAATCTTACAAGGACAGTACATTGATCATGCAACTTCTCCGAGACAATCTCACTCTTTGGACTTCTGACAATGCGGTCTCTCTCTCTCTCTCTCTCTCTCTCACACACACACACACACACATTTAGTCCATGCACTAACAACTTTTTTTGGGATTATCCTGTGTATATCCAGAAAAATGGACAAGCTAGTCCTGGTTGCTAAATTCTGGAACATTACACTTTGTTTTAACTATTGACATGCTGATGTTGAATGTGTCTTTGTTGTAAACTATTCTAATTCCAGGATGATGTTGGGGATGACATCAAGGAAGCTTCAAAACCTGAGTCAGGCGAGGGGCAGCAGTGATGAGAGAGTAGCATAGTCCTGTAGTCTTTTCTTATAGGGGATGTTGGTGGAGAGGATATAGCAAGATCGTGAATTTAGATCTCCGATGGTTGTGTCACTGTTGAAACGGTTCAATATAAAACATGTCTTAGTGTTGGTAAGAATATCTGGTTGAGTCGATTGCGTAGTGCTATGATCATTAGAGTTGAATTGGTTGCATTACTTGCTTGTGTTGATAACTTTTCTCGTAATTTTTTGTCTCATTTGCATGTTTGTGTGATTGAATTTGCATTTGATTATCCTGGCAATATTTTGTTCTTAAAATCTTGAAACACTTGCCTGAAAACTCTACCCCGTGGGAATTACATGGAAGAGAAATTGTATTGGCATGTGGACCAAAAACTTTCTGGTTCTGTTTGATCGAACACGATTGTTGCATTGATAGAAGGTACTAACACTATTTAGCTGTGATATTGCAATGTCAGTTAACAATTTTATCTTTAACCCTCCTAACATATGTTCTTTTGATGCTTTGGGTGGAGACTAGATTTGAGTAGATAAAAGATGTAAGAACTTTAATAGTGATGATGTTATAAAATAAAAAAAAAACTAGCGCAAGAATGAATATGGTACTAAAGTATCTTCATGGAACACTATTTGACAAAATCGGATCTACAACATATTTTTCATAATAAGATGATTTGGGTATTGTAGTGTGTGATTCATTCTCTTTTTAAAGAAAATTTGCTTAACGGTGAAGAAAAAGAAAATTGGATCCTTGTATTAACTCCAATAAGAATTAAAATAGGGCTCTAAGTAAATTTAATTTAAATGTCAAATCTTAAGGGTATTTTATGTATTTTTCTTGTTGAAACTAGACTATTTATTTAGTTAAGTAGGAAAAGTGAGCTAAAAGTGCCTCGTAAGTTTCTAATTAAAAAAAGGAAAAATTACTTAAATACACTACTTTAATTATCTTAATAACCATTTATCCCAACTTATTTTAAAAATTTCAAAAATCCCTTATTCCCCCAATTCAAAAAATATAAAAGATACATCAAGATTTTTCACCTTTTTTTCACCCAATTGGCAAGTTTTACTTTACCAAAAACTAAATCCTATTTTTAAGCTACCCACTTCCCCATTAACATCCCCAATTAAAATTTACCATATTAATTTTTATTCCTTTTCCTTTTTATTTCCCTACATTGTAGGTGTATAATTGTCTACTTTTAATTCCCCATTCCACACGTTTGCAGGTTAATTTTGAATTCCAGTTAAAATTTCATCCATATCTATTTGATATTCTAGGACTCTCTTTCCATCTACCAAATTTTCTCCTTCAGCTTATTCATCGTGTGAGTTTACTAATTTTTATTCCTTTTCTACTTTTAATTCCCCATTCCACTTGCAGGTAAATTTTGAATTCCCTTCAAATTTTCATCCATATCTATTTGTTATTTTGTAGGACTATCTTTCCATCTAACTAGATTTTCTCATTCATTCAAGTCATTGTGTGAGTTTACAAATATCATGGAAGAGTGTGGTAATTTCAAATGTGTGTATGATTCTGATGATGAGCTGTGGGCTGAGAATAGATCTAAGCGATTGCATGACCCATTGTTGATGAAGAACAACAATGATGAGCCAAAGAAGAAGACTGAAGAAATCAAGAAAAAAAGGCCAAGAAAAGTTACATCAACTGTGTAACTTATTATACGTAGCTGGGACAGGATGAACAAGTTTATATGTTGTTTTGTGTTGAAGACAATTATCTTTTGTGTTTTTCTAAAAGCTTATTGGTATTACAATATTTTATTAGTTATGAATGTTATATTTTTTCAAGTTATTTTTTTAGAAACAGTTGTTGCTTTACAAATTTTTTAGTGTTTCATTTTAAGTTATTTTGACAGCTAATTTACAAACTGAAGTATATTACACTTAAGTTCTAATGTGTATGATACATTATTAAGTTTTTTTCACTTTATACAAATGATGTATATGATACATAAGTATAATATATACTTGAAAAAATATTGCAGTTATATATTTAGCAACTTGAATTATATGAATGTATATGATACATCATATACATAAACAAACTTAACCCTGATTACTATTACAGTATAACGCACCACTAGAATGTACTATATCAAAATTACAGTTCATAAGGCTGTACACACTAAACATGTCGTACACATTTGAACAAGTCAAGTTTTGGGACACTAGAATAACTCATGATGGAGTATACACGAAAAATATAACATATTTTTCACTAAAATGAATGTATCTGATACATAACTGGTTACAAATAAGCCCAGCTTGAATTACTGTAAAACTGAAACCCAAACACTGTTGAATATAATATATCAAATTTATAACTCATAAGTATGTATACACGAATCATATAGTAAACAATTGAACAAATCAATTTTTTGTGCACTTGAATATCTCAAAATACAATATACACGGAACACATAACATCTTTTAAATAATATTCATGTATATGATACATCACATACACAAACAAACTCCTATATCATTACTGTTACATTGAAAACGCACCACTGTTGAATCTATTTATTTATAAAATTTGGAGTTTAAATTTGGCACATAATTAAACAGCAAAGTCACAAATTCTAGACTCGACCAGAGCAAGAGCTTCAGTATCTCTTTCGGTACCTTCCACGCATATGACTTCACCTGATGAACAGTCAAAATTACGTATATCCCCAACAATTTTATCAGTTGTATCAATACAAAGCGGATACATGCCAATTCCAGTTGCATTCTTTTTCACTTCAAAACAAAGTTTCACACCCATGTCGTTTTTGATTTTCAACGGACATGAGCTTCCCTCGACAATGTATCGTATTTCAATATCCTTTGTAACATTGTCGATCTCAAGCTCTGCTAAAATCAACGTTTTCAGATTCACAAACGAAATAGAATGGCTAACAACAATTCCATCAACTTTGTAACCTTCATAATTAATATTGCTTACCCAAATTCCAGAATGCCGCAGCAGAATTGAGATATTTATCTTCAAAACCTTTTTTTTTTGAATTCTTAGTATGCAGATCAACCTTTACACGAATATTTTTGAATTATGAAGCTAATCTGATTTAAAATTTGAATTTACTAATTAGTTACACAATCTGATGACCATTAATTACGTGATTTCAGTTAAGAATAACAGGAATCACGTTAATTAATCCTAATTAATCGCAGCAGCCTTTTAATTATGATGTATCAGTTAATATGTATCCCGTGCCAGAGTGATGTATCCCTTGCCAGAGTGATGTATCCCTACTAATCCGTTACACAATCTGATGACCATTAATTACGTGATTTCAGTTAAGAATAACAGAAATCACGTTAATTAACCCTAATTAATCGCAACAGCCTTTAACTTTGATGTATCAGTTCTTATGTATCCCGTGCCAGACTGATGTATCCCGGTTCTTTGCTTTTTAAGGGATTTTTAGTAATTTCAATTCTTAAAGGGATAAATGGTCATTTTGTATTTATAATATGTGGTTCCTATAATTTATACATAAAAAAATAAGACAAGTGGGCCTCTTTTATTTTTGTTTACTTTTTTATTTTTTTAATATTAATAAAAGGACTAAACTAATAACATTTTTCGTAGTTGTTTGGACAACTATTGAAGTAGTCGAACGACTAAAGAAGTGGTACCGACAACTATCATAGTTGTCGAACGATTAAAGAAGTTGTTTCGATAGCTACGAGAGTTGTTGGATTAAAGTGTAAAAATAAAAAGTTTGAGACTATTATGAAAACATCTTTTAATCTAATATATATTATTTGTCACGTCTACCTAATTTTTGAAAGTTGAAGGACTTCTACCTAATCGACAAACTAGTTTGTCCCTTTTATTAGATTTCATATATAAGTAGCTATTACAATATCAAAATTGGCAAATTTTACCAAGTTTTATTACATACAAAAGACTAATCTTACTACTACTACAGTGCCCTGATATATCGTTTATATAACTGCAGTGAGTCTATTTCGATTTTGATAATAGGAATGTGGTAGAGGTGAGCAATTATAATTACTTCATGGAGGACTCAAAGTCTCATATTGAATTTGTTGTGATTTCTATTGAGCCAAATGTGACACAATACGAAGGAAAAATACAATTTTCCATAGTAGGAGGGTAGCAAACATATTGTTGAATTGGAGTAACTAGTGATTTGATGATTTTTTTTAAAAATATTTTAGCAAATGTAACATTCTAACTACTAAGAAGATGTGTCTACTGGTCACTACACTGTTGTTGCAGATTGTACAAGAGTTGTTAATGTAACTTTGTAATACATTATGAAGTATTTTTCCTAGTAATAATTATAACAAGACTTTTACAAAAGAATTAAAATTAATTATAACTTGAGATATTGAAATAAAAATTTAATTACGTGGAAATAAGGGTCCATTCACATGTCAAAAATTTTAAAAATTATATTAACAAGATTTTTTTTAAAAAAAATGACATGTAGCTCTATACAATATATAATTTTTTTAATCATCATCATAAATCAAAAGGACCTTTTTAGATTTAGTCTGGGTTATTTAAATGAGGGATCTAATTTAGTTAAGTTTCTAGCTCTCTCATTAGTTTAGTACATGTAGATTATGATTTTTCTTATTTTCATATAACTTATGCTTCTGTTTATGACAATTTTATATATTATTTTAAAGTCAACTTTCTATATTAATTTTTTTTCTATATAAAAAGGTTTAAAGAGTGAAATCAGAAAAACAAAATACATAAATTTTTAATCAAAAATATATAATGTATCTAGCTGCATGTAATGGATTTGTTCAACATCATTTTGTTTATCTATATTGTTAATTGCTCTGTCACATTCTCTACAACATGCTCACGTTTCTTACTATTCTTCGTAGGTCTTGTTAAGATCAAAATAATTAGAAAGTCATGCGTGATTTATAGTTATAAATCATGTCGATGATAAATCGGAGGACAAAGAACTACACCAAAAAATATTAATAAAAAAATATAAATATTATTATAGAATTATTTTTTTCCAAACTAGGACTGCTTTAATGGATATTATTGAACTTAGGGGTTGAAATGATTAGAGAAGAAGAAACAATTTTTATTCATCTCAACTGAATGAATGATACTGACCACTACATCTATATATATACATTGATGCAAATAATGAGTAACTAATCATTAGCCAATTTCATTACTCCCCTCAAGCTGAACAAGTTCAATAATCCAAGCTTGTCAGTCAGAATATCATGTTGGACTCGACCCAATGCCTTTGTCAACAAATTTGCTTGTTGATCAGTTTTGTGAATACATATGGTCTTAGTTAGCAATTGTTGTATCCTTTCTCGAATAAAATGACAATTTATTTCGATATGTTTAGTATGCTCATGAAATACATGGTTGTCTACAAATTGTATTGCAATTGTCACGCCCCGAGCTTACACCCTGGATGTGTCGAGCATCCAATGACCATTGCTAACCTTGAGCGATCCCTTGACCTGACTTACTTAACTCAGTGGAAGACTTAACTAAAAAATAAGTAAGAATCATTCTCACAAGATAACTTAAAAAAAATGTCTTGGCCAAAATGGCACTTTAGCCTCAAAAGAGAACATCTGAAATACAAAATAAACAGAGACTTAAAACTGATTATCTGACTGACTATCTGTCTATGAATCCTCTATAATATTAAGATGAATGTTGAAACAAACCTTGCAACATTCTATAAATGAAAAGGCTATAAAGCAATAAAAGAGTCCTCCGGAATGCAAGGAGGCTCACCACTGACTCTGAGTGCTCAAACTGGATCAACGAGGCACTAGGTATTGATCCTGGTTACTTGCGTCGGCATCATAAGATGATGCAGGCCAACTGGCATCAGTACATTGGATGTACGAGTATGCGAGTTGAATGCTAAACAACAGAGGCTAGAAAGAGTTTGAAAGAAACAGAAGAACTTACCTGGCTCAACCCAATATGACTGACTCATTTCAATATAAAACAATTTAAGCACAAGTCCAATATAAAGAAAGTTGTTTGAAAACATGCTGAAAATTCTAAATGTATACAAGGATACAAATAACTCTGAGATGTATGTATGATACAATTAAACTGATGTGTGTGTGTGTGTATGTGTATATATATATATATATATATAACTCCAACCGACAACCATCACCTAAGAGCTAGAGTGATGATACAACGTTTTCCCTCATGCTGTCAGGTTCGTCCTACGCCTTGCCATCGATATAGAACCTGAACTGCCTAATGGATCCACTAGTCTATGCTAAAAAGTACTAAAGGAATCATCTAAAAAGTATGACCCTTTTCTACCCATGGTGGCTACATGATTTATGGAATTTGGGAGTTATCTGAACTCTCCCCTATATCGCTGCTCAATACTACTCCCAAAAATATCATTATATTAGCTCTTATGTTTTTAAAAACATACTTACTTGTATGTTTGAGATTAGTGCTTAAAACTTAACTCAAATGGCTATCTTAGAAATCTCAGTTTCCTCTCTTCCTTTATTTAAAAAGCGATTACTCTTTTCTGAAAACTAGCCCGAAAGCTCTTTGGAAATCTCAGTTACGTTCTTAACCTAAATGTGAAAACATTTATAAACTTTCAGGGAATACTTAGTTCCCTTATAACTTTTGGGAATTGAACTCAACTTTTTACTCTTTGCTTAACTTGAAAACTTTCTTAACCAACTTCTAGGGAATACTTAGTTCCTGTATATTTCTGTAAAGGAAAAGACTTCCACTTTTACTCTTTACTCGGACTTGAAACTTGAGTCTTAAAACGAAGTTAAAGCATTTGATGAAAACTCTTGAAAACTTAAAGAAACTTTACTTTTGACTTGCTTCTTAACTTCTAGACCTAACTCTTAACTCCTTTGACTTTGATCTTAACTTTTCTTGAATTGGATTATGGATTCAAGGTTATGATTTACGTTCTTTAGTGATTTATTGGTGTTTAGAAATCATTTGAAGTAATTAGAATCATCGGAAGGTGTTAATGACCTTAGAAGGACTTAAAAAGGCTAGACTATGAAAATTTGGCAAAAAACGCCGATCCAGGCGCACTGGTGGCGTGCTGCGCTAGCCTCAGTTGATTGAGGTTTGGTTCTGCCGCACTGGTGGTGTGCCACACCAGGCCCCAGTTGACTGAGGCTCTCTTTTGACTGTAGGCGCGATGCATCGGGCTTGACGATTTTTTCAACTCGTTTTCTGGTTCCAAATCTCCTAAACCTCCATGGTTTCATCCTCAAACCCCTAAAAGCATCAATACCTTCAATATCCATCAGATTTAAACCCAAAAACAACATCGGAAACTACTAATCAACAAATATGGGCTTGCAATCAACTCAACCATAAAAGGGATTCGACAAGATTATCAAGAATTCACTTATAATCATGTAATCAGTTCTAAAACTTCTGAACTGAAATAAGATTGGTGTGCGGATGAATTAACCAAACACGAAAGAGCTCACATACCTTGATAGGGATCACCCCCGATGAATTCCACTCGAAATCCCTTGACGTTCTTGACGAAACCTTGATCACTCCTTTCTCCTTCTCTTCTATTTTCTCCCATGCCCTAAAATGAATTAGTATTTAAATGGGTGCAAAGACTAGTTTTCCCTTCCTTAAATCCGGATTGGACTTTCCTTACTTCAACAATCCAACTTTCGAAAGGCATTTCTCCTTCATACGATAGAAAAATTGTGCAAACTCGACACCGTTGAAAAGATCTTTCCAAGGGCTTCCCTACCATATAGCTTATTCTAGGCTACTACGAGTAACGAGATGTTACAATATATGAAGTCTATATTTATTTAGAATCTTTCTACAAGTGTCGACCTTTTTCTTACGTAGCATACAATCTATATTTATATTAACTTAAAAACACGAACTCCTAACTTGAATGTTAAATTACTATAATATCCTTAATTTTATATATATATATATATATATATATATATATATATATATATATTATTTTTGTAAAAATAAAAATAAATAATTGCAAGGAAAAGGAGAGTAGGGATATTTAAGTGCTTTGATATGAAAAAAAGTGACCATTCAATGTTTGCTTGTGACTTTTTAAGTGAGTTGTGATTTTTCATTGAGTAGTAACTTTTTCAAAGAGTTGTGCCTTTTCAAATAGTTGTGACTTTTGAAAGGGTTGTGACTTCTAGGAAATGTCATTTTTCAATAATTTATGATTTTTTCAAAGGGTTGTGACTTCTCAAAAGGTCATGACTATTTCGATAAGACACAAAAAGTACATTTTTCATTGAGTTGTGACTTTTCCAAAGAGTTGTGCATTTCCAAATAGTTGTGACTTTTTCAATAAGTTGTGACTTTTTGAAAGGGTTGTGAATTCTCGAAAAGGTCATTAGTTGTATGACAGTCTTGTGCTGCCTTTTCTGCATAATTTTATCAGATCAAAATTAAATCAATTGGTAATAGTGGTCTCCCTTTGTAACTTGCTAAGTGCATGGTTGTGGTGTTAACTCCCCTTTGATGATATGCTTCAATGTGTTGCTAACAATAGACGAATTAAGCAAAAGGAGGAGACATTTTATCTTGAGGATTAGAGAAACGTATATGCCCTTTTCATTCACTCAATATTTCTCCGGTATTTAATATAACAATATTTTAGAGGGAAAAAAAGTTTATGTGTGTGTATATATATATATATATATATATATATATATATATATATATAGACACATACACACACACACATGCACACACGCACACATATACATACATTGGTATTTTTATTTAAATTAAAGTTTATATATGTCACAAATGTATTATCAAGTTAACAAGATATTTTAACTTTAGAATATATTATTTTAAATTATTCTGAGTTTTTTTTTTAAAAGTACTCGCAACAAATGTGAAAAATATGTGAATATATAAGAATCATTTAAAAACTATCATTTACCGTATAAATTTTATTTTTATGGAATATACATTTTCATTTTGTTCCTGCACTAAATTAAAATCTTATGAGTATATAAAACTATAGCAACATTGACTAAATGTCCTATTTATTTATCTTAGTATAAAATTTATTAGAAATATAACTATTGCAAATTAAATCTTTAGTTATAACATTACAAATTTTCTTAGTTATTACTAATTATTTCAAATGTTTTTCACACTCTTTATCATTCTTTAGTTATAAGATTATGAAAATTCTCGTAATTATTACCTTAATTATTTCTATCTTTCATCTTTTCTTATATTTACTTTTTACCAATAATTTTTCATATTATTATATTACCTATATATGTTATAGCACAATGTTGTTGTTTTTCCTCTGGCTCATCATGCTTTATTGAATAAATTGAACATTGTTTACAAGTATATGAACTCCATCTTTGTTGGATGTAAGATAAAAATATGATTATATATATATATGACTTCACACATAGAATATATTTTTTAATTTTACTTTTAGATTTCTGGTAAAAAAAACATTTCTCAATTAACAATGGATAGTCAGACAACTAGCTCTGATTTATTTACACAGTCAGTTGAGAAGTCCATATGATAGTCAACAACAAAAACATCATTTATTATGTTATAACTTTTAAAATCCAAATCAATATATAAAAATTAGTTCTAAAAAATAAAATATAGTTGTTCACTTTACATGTTCATATGACATCTGTACAGTATAACTGCAATATATGTGCAAACACATCTAATTAGATGTCAAGAAAAAAAAAACAAGTATCATCTATAAGACAATATTATTGAGATACGACAAATAACGCAATTGAACCTTAGCAAATTTAAATAAATATATTCATTTAACCAAGTAAAATATTTCATTGACCCTCTTCATATGTTTAACTGAACACGAGAATATATATTATGATCCACATTGAACATATACAGAAGATTTTGTAATATTATTTTGTGCAAACCTTATTATTAAAATCTTCACTTAAATAAATAATAATATTTACTACAACACATATTTTTTAAAATTGATAATCACGTGTAGAAAATTTAGCATGATTAAAATGTGTTAAATGACACCTACATGGTGTGGCGGTCATACCTAACCTAATAAAGCCCGTAACAAAAAGGCTCATTTAGGGTTTTTTTGATTTATAAGTGGGTGTTTGTCTAACATTATATAAACGGCTATAGATTAGACACAATCACTATAAAAGAGGATAGTAGATCAGGAGCTCCAATTCTTATGGATCCTAGAGGTACATCATTCAATTTTATCAATTCTTTTTATTTTGTGTCATACTATCATGTTATAATGTGAATTTTTATGTTTAATCTGTGAATTTTGTTTGTTTATAAAGATGAATCTTCATGTACGAATCTCAAATATTTGATTATAGATTAATTTTGGCTTTGATATCTAAATATTTGTAGATTATTTTACAGGAGTGTTTGTTTACTGAATAAATTCTTATGTTAGAGAATCATAGACATGTTATGATTTTGATATAGAGTGTTTGTAGATTATTTTTATGCGAGTGCTTATTTATCAAGATTAGAGATCTCTAAATTTGCTGAGCATACCTAACTAAATAAAGCCCATAATGGAAAGGCCCATTAGGGTTTTTGTCATTTATAAGTGGGTGCTTGTCTAAGATTATATAAACAATTATTAGATTAGACACAATCATTATAAAAGAGATAGTAAATCGGGAGATTCAGTTCTTATGGCTCCAAAAGGTACATCATTCAATTAGATTAGATAAAATCATTATAAAAGAGGATAGTAGATTGGGAGATCCAGCTCTTATGACTTCTAATGGTACATCATTCATTTATCAATTATCTTTTATTTTGTGTCTTAATACCATGTTATATTGTGAATTTTTATGTTAAATCTGTAAATTTTTATGTTTATTTATAAAGATGAATCTTCATGTACGAATCTCAAATATTTGATTATAGAATAATTTTGGCTCTGATATCTAAATATTTGTAGATTATTTTACAGAAGTGTTTATTTACTAATGTAAATTCTTATGTTAGAGAATTATAGACATGTTATGATTTTAATATTAGAGTGTTTGTAGATTGTTTTTATGCGAGTGCTTATTTATCAAAATTAGGAATCTCTAAATTTGCTGGTCATACCTAACCAAATAAAGCCCATAATGGAAAGGGCCATTATATTTTTTTGTCATTTATAAGTGGGTGCTTGTCTAAGATTATATAAACAGTTATTAGATTAGACACAATCATTATAAAAGAGATAGTAAATCGGGAGATCCAGTTCTTATGGCTCCTAAAGGTTCATCATTCAATTAGATTAGACAAAATCATTAAGAGGATAGTAGATCGGGAGATCCAGTTCTTATGGCTTCTAAAGGTACATCATTCAATTAGATAAGACACAATCATTATAAAAGAGGATAGTAGATCGGGAGATCCAGTTCTTATGGCTTCTAAAGGTACATCATTCAATTAGATAAGACACAATCATTATAAAAGAGGATAGTAGATCGGGAGATCCAGTTCTTATGGCTTCTAAAGGTACATTATTCAATTTATCAATTATCTTTTATTTTGTCTTCTAATATCATGTTATATTGTGAATTTTTATGTTTAATCTGTGAATTTTTGCGTTTGTTTATAAAGATATATCTTTATGTACGAATCTTAATATATTTGATCATAAATCAATTTTGGCTCTGATATCTAAATATTTGTAGATTATGTTACAGGTGTTTTTGTTTATCAATATAAATTTATATGTTAGAGAGTCATAGAAATATTTAGATTTTGATATAGAGTGTTTGTAGACTATTTTTATGTGAGTGTTCATTTATCAAGATTAGGAATCTCTAAATTTGCGGGTCATACCTAACCTAATAAAGCCCATATCTGAAAGACCCATTAGGGTTTTTGCCATTTATAAGTTGGTGCTTGTCTAACATTATATAAACGACTATTAGATTAGACATAATCATTATAAAAAAGGATAGTAGATTGGGAGATCCAGTTCTTATGGCTCCTAAAGATATATCATTCAATTTTATCATTTTTTAAATTTTGTATCCTAATATCATGTTATATTGTGAATTTTTATGTTTAATCTGTAAATTTTTGTGTTTGTCTATGAATCTTCATGTTTTGATCATTGACCAAATTTGGCTGTGTTTTTAAATATTTATAGATTATTTAAATGAATGTTTGTTTATCAATATAAATTTATATGTTAGAGAATAGACATATTTTTATTCTGATATCGAGTGTTTGTAGATTATTATTTTGGGAGTGCTTGTTTATCAAGATTAAGGATCTCTAAATTTGATCATAGATCAATTTTAGCTTAGATATCTGATTATTTGTAGATTATTTTACACAAATATTTATTTATCAAGATAAATTTTTGCTCTCAATTGGGCTAGCCGGATCTTGACCCGACTAAAATAATGTTTGCTCTATGATTTTTATCTTAGCAATCTATTTGGTTGATCATAGATCAATTTTGACTCTAATACATAAAAGTTTGTAGATTATTTTGCATGATTGAGTTTATCAAGATGGTTGATTATTTCAACTTCAAACCCGATAATATGAAGTTTAAAAGTTTGAGAAATAAATTTATGATTTTTTTAAAAATAATTTTTTTCTCATAAAATTACAATTGTGTATTTCTGTTCGAATACAATTATAACTTTGTTTTTGTTAGATCTCGACTAACCCATGCCCAAACTCTTAGTATATCTTTCTATTTTTAAAAACTTTTTCATATACATTTGGACATACAATATGAAATTTAAAATCGTGATTTCAAATCAACGTTTGAACATGAGATTCAAAAATTATTCAAAAAGCATGATTTAAAATTTATTGTTCATAATTAAGTTATTTTCTTCAAATATTAAACAAATAATTAAATCTTAAATTAACTAATTGGAAAAAAATTATAATCAACTCAATACTTACTTTTAAGTTCAATTGTTTTTTCAAATTTCAACTAATACTTCTTACTATCTTTTTTTTTTGTAAAGCTTTTCTTTTTGGCATACATTTGAACATGTAATTTGATATTATGATTTCAATTCTAACATTCTCCTAAAAATATGATTTGAAATTTATTGTTCAAAATGAAATTATTTTCTTTAAATATTAGAACAAATAATTAAACCTCGAAATTAATAATTAGTAAAATAAAATTATAGTCATTTTCTCCCCAAAATTCATTAAATAAGTCTAAATTATTTTCTAAGTTGATAGAACCTTTTAAAATATTTATTTTCATAAAATGATATTTGTGGTGAACGAAACTACACAACTCTAAAAAATATTTGTAATCTTTAATCACTAGACTAAATCTTTCACTTGTATCGAAAGTTATTAATATATATATATATATATCTTTTTTATATTTATCAAACTAAAATTTAACCTTTTTCTTTTAAGAATCGGGCTTGGCCAAAGATGGGTCGGGTGAAAAAAAAATTAAAAATACATCAATTTTTTTTTTTTTTAAAGTATTAGAAAGTCAATTGATTAAAGAGACAACATTTACAGTAGCGTCGACAATGGCGGGTTAATTTGGTATTCCAATTTCGTTTCGATCCAAAGAATTTCAATTTTCACATTCGATTTTCCCGCCATCTAAATATTGAATGATAAGAAAATCTATTATTACAAGATAGAGAAACGAAATCTATTACCAATAAACTCTATGCTGTTTAGCTACTTGCATTTCTTTGAATCTTTGAAAAATCAGAACTAGCAATTTGTTTGAATTTCTGAAAAATCAGAAGAAGCTAAAACCCTTTGAATTCGTTAATCTGCTGGATACAATGGCTGTGATTTCAGGTTCTGAGCTGAAGAGCAGTAATACGAAGAGATCTGTGAAAAAAAGAAAGCAAAAAACTGGCCCGGATGCTGTAGATGGCAAGTCATGTCATCAGGTAACTCCACTGATTTTGTGCTTGTGCTTTTTTTTTTTTTTTGTATACCCTTTTCATTTTTGTGTTTACTTTATGTTGTAGTAATTAGAAGGGAACATAATAAAGAGGATATGGGGTTTTGGGAATGTGTTGTAAAATTAGGAAAGAGATGTATGATTTGCTGTTCATGCTGTTATACTATGAGTTGGATTGTTTGATTCCATATGTAGAATAAGTGATTTTAATTTAGATTATTAATTAGATCGACTAGTGAATGTATTGTTCTTGATTAGGTTTATTTATAGATTATAAAGGGTTTCTAGGGTTTCAGATGTGTGGTGGGTGGATGTCATTCGTTAAGATTTTGGGGGTGGTGAATCATATTTTTGTTGAGCAACCAAGTATAATTGAAAAGCTATGGTCTTTTTCTTATGTTGATTTCACTGGAGAGGTAAAGTTCTTTCTTATGGAAGAGTCTAAAACTGAAGAGTGATTTGGGTGGATTTCCTTATAGTTTCAAGGAAAAGTTATTATTTGAATATACTTTAATTTGGAAAGTGTGTCTGAAGTAAGAAAAACTTAGTGGAGCTTTACGCTTCATTACTTTGGCTAATTTGAGCTGTCATTTGTATTGACATGCTGCTCCTGCATCACTTGTTCTGCATTACTTGCTGCATATCATTGCAGATTAATGAACCTACCACCATTCACCTTTTGTTCTCTCAGCATATATTGTATTAAGTTCTGTTGTACTAACTTCTACCTAACTTCATGCAGTGCCGCCAAAAGACTACTGCTTTTGTGGTTGGGTGTAAGAACAAGCAAAAAGATAAGCTCTGTGGAATTAATATTTGTCATAAATGCCTATCAAACAGGTTAGGAACTTTCCATTTTCATTTGTTCTTAGAACTAGTGTTCTTCTTATCTTAAATGTGTACTTATGTTTTCGTGAGCTTTTAAAATAGGTATGGTGAGAATGCAATGGAATTATCACTTTTGGAGGATTGGAAATGCCCAAAATGTAGAGGCATTTGTAACTGCAGTCTTTGCATGTGCGTCGCCTTCTTTAGTTTGTTGTTCTATTTTTTTTTCTTTTAAACAAGAATTTGGAGATGGTTTCTGGCACTTAATCTTGTTATTTGCTGACTCAATTCTCAGGAAGAAACGGGGTTTCCCACCCACTGGTCAACTTGTGAGCACAGCAAAGGCAACTGGATATTCTTCTGTTTCAGATATGCTGCAGTTTACTGGGATTGAAAATATTGATCAAATCAAAGTTCTGAAAGACAAGAGCGGCTCACGGAAAAAGATAAAAGTTTCAAACAATGTAATGTTGCTTTTATATAATTATGGCACTGGTAACAGTAAGTATTTGTCTGTTTGTTAGCTCTTATACCTTGTTACCCAATATTGACAGGAGGAAATCATAGTTTCTTCAGAAAATAGCGAGAAGGAAACTTGTATTGAAGAGATGACTGGCATAAATGTGAATTCTTCTGCCTTGTCAAAAAGTCCCAGTGATAAGCAATCTGCGGGATGTAAAAAGAAAAAGGCTAGTGTAAAGCCTGAGGGCACATTGTCGAAGGATAATGTAGTGAATGAACTTGATGGTCCAAATGATGGTGAAAACCAACCAAAAAAGTTGATGCAAGGACAGCCAAAATCAGAATTTGACAGCAAGAGAGGCGATTCTGAATCAGTGGAAGAAACTCTATCAGAAGAGTCTCAAGATTTCAGAAAGAACAAGGAGAAAAGATCTCTCAAGGAAGGTTCTCTGAAAGATAACATTATTGAAAATAATGATCCTTTTGCCTTGACTCCATTGCCCCAGGGAACTGCTGTGACAGCTATTGGTGACACTGATTTACAGCAAGGAGATGTTGGGAATGCTTTACAATTTTTAGAGTTTTGTATGGTTTTCGGAAAGGCAAGCAACTCATTACCCATAAAATTCTATTATGGCATCTTGTTAAAAATATTTTACACGCATTGATGCTGTAATGTGGACAAACACTAGTCAAAGAATCATTACTGAGTTTCATGCTTGCTTACACATAGGTGACCTTTTGTTTTTCCATACATTATTTTTATTTGTCTCTCAAAATCTAGGAAACTGGTACATGGGGTATGCCTGATGGCCAGCTGCTAAGCTGAACATTAGTTTTTCCGCATATTGTTTTTGAAAATCTGTTTTTTAGTATTCAGTTCTTTCTTATCAAGTATGATTGCCTTGATTTGTTGCCTGTGGCTCTTCTCTGTATCTAGATCTGTGGCATTTAGGAGGTCTACTCAATTAGCTGATCAAATTTAGCATTTTTCCATTATTCTTCTACTTTTCACTTTTACAGATACTAGACATCAATAAGGGGCAAGCAGAGGCTGTTCTCAGAGATATATTGCAGGGGAGAAGTACGCGACGTGGAAAATGTTCTGTGACGATACAGTTTCTTAGTAGCTTACTATCTTTCCTGAAAGAGGAGGAAGAGGAAAAGTATATCTTTTTTTCTTCAGATTTGCTTGAGGAGCACATCTCTTGCATCTTCTAACACTTGTATATAAATTTTTTTTCCAGATCTTCAGCAGAAACCTTGATAGAAGGGAAAAACTCATGTTATGCTGATATCAAAATGTTGATCTTGAAATCCCCCAGTGTTGCAAGAACCATGAGATTAGATTCTTTGAGTAATGATGTTGAAGAATTTGAGTACTTGAATCCCTCAGAAAAGCTGAAGATGTTAACTTTTATCTGCGACGAAGTTCTTGGAACTGTGTAAGAAATGTCCTGGCTTTCTCCTTTCCTCATTACGTTCTGTTTTTTCTGTCTTTTTGTGAAAGTGAATTTATATATATTTCTTTTCCAGAAAGATAAGGGACTGGATTGATGATCAAAACTCAAACTTTGCTGAAAAGGCAAAGGAAGCAAAAGAAAAAGTTGTTGCTGCAAAAAATGAGGTGTGGAAGATAATAATAGAAAAAAATTTAAACCTCATTATGCTTCAAGTTATGAAAGCAAATATATGAAATGTTATTACTTGTACAGGAGAAGCGCCTGAAGGAGAAAATGCAGAATGAGATAGCTCAAGCCATTATTGCGAAGAATGGTGCTCTACTCTCATTATCAGAACATGAAGCAATTTTTTCTGAAATTAAACGTGAATTAGCAGAAGCTCATGTTTCTTTGGTGGAGTCAAAGAACACCTACTCCAAGTGTACGTGCTTAGTCTACATGCATGTTTAAGTTGATTTATTTTTCCATATGGCTCGCATAAATGTGCATATCTAATCAGTCATGCTAAAGTTTCCCAACATGGAATGAGATATTACTAGATTTTAAGTTGTTCATGTGGGCGTTATGCCATTACTGTGATGATACAGTGAGTAGGTCATCAGCCGTTAACCCTCTTTCCGTAATATAATGACTAGTGAAAGATAGGAAATTCTACCTTTCTCACAATCATCAAACATCTGCTCCATGCAATCAGAGATGACAAGCACACTAAGCTTTGTCATGTAAAGAGACACGTAGCAAAATTACACTAACATAGACTGTTAGTTCCCCGCACAGGCTTTCACTTCATTCTTGAATAACCTTTCTGTATGAGAAATACGTATTTGTTCATGATGGCTGGACTATTGTAACTTCATTGATCATTTGATCCTTTCCGTATATTTGAGTTTTGACTATGTTTTTTTTCTAATAGGTAATAAAAGATCTGAAGCTGTTAGGACGGAGCCTTTCTTTTCAGGCACTGATGGTAAAGTGTATTGGACACTAAAATGCTACGGTGACAAATCCGTTCTTTTATGTCAAGGTTGGTTCAAGCATTACAGTTTACTCTAATTTTGGTAATTGGCATTTGAATGACCTTTATGCCTATTCCATATGCAGATGTGGGGACTGGTGATATTGCTGGATCAGATGAAAAATGGTCTGCTTTTGACGCTGAACAGAAAGAAATCATTGAGAAGCACATTAATTCTTTAAGGTTGGTAATTCAAATACTATGCTTCATTAAACTGATAGAGATTTCCAAGACTGAGCTCCCATTTATTCTAGCTGGCTATTTAAAGATGCTGAATTTCAGGATTGCCCTGCTTGTTGCCTAGAATAAGAAAACAAATGCATTGACTAGAATTGATACCTTTATAGTCTTATAAAAGCACCTTATATATTCTTCTTCATTGTTCTGGAATATGCAAACTGTAGTACTCCCTTTCTGATTACTGCTTAAACCTCCTCCCTTTAGGGGTGGACACTTTTCCACTGTTCTATCCTTCAGATAATCAGAAATGACCTTGGTATCTGTCTTGATGTTTAGCTGTCACCTGGAATCAGCATAACTAAGATGTGGACCTAGTTATAAAATCAGTCTTTCTAAGTTGATCAAGTTCATGATATGTAGGTTAATCATATTTCTTTAGTCGCAGGGTAAAAAGGAGGGTTAGAACTCCCAAGGTGCAGAAGAAACTTCAATCTCAGGAGAATGAAGCTACCCCTCAAGATCTTACTGATATTACTGGCACTTCCATGGAGGAATGTAATGAAGAGCTGATGAATGGTCTTCTTACCTGACCTTCCAGTGAGGGTGGGGGATGGAAAAAAATATTACATTTACATTTCAATATGCTACCTTTTGGTTGCAACTTTCTAGACCATTGAATTGCAGTTGTATCTTAGCTTTGTATGTACTCTGCCTTATCCATATACTTCCTGTTCCTATTAAACTTCTTTTAATAGTAACAAACTTGTTGCTACTGGATGTGCATTGTGGTGATCTGATATGTGTCTATTGAGTAAAAAATTGAATGAACAGGAAAAGAAAAAAGACAAGATGGACTTTCTAGCTTTTAAGGGCAACATAAATTGTTGCAAATTAACTAGTTGCATTTGGCTATTTTATCAGCCGCTTATTGGCAAGAATACATATGTTCTTGGGTAAGTAGAAGCAGGCATCTTGCAATATTGTGTGATGCAGGTATTGAACTTCATCAGTCTATTTTCAAAGTGGTGGTTAGACTAATTATATTGCATAAGGTTGACTGTTGGTTAGTCAAGAACTCTCATGTTTAGAAGTTCAAAGTTAAAGAAATGAAAATGTTGAGATGGATGTGTGAGCTTAATAGGAGAGATAAGATTAGAATTGAATATATTTGTGGCAAAGTGGAGTTGTCTTGATAGAAGACATGATATGAAAAACGAGATTGAGATGGTTTGGATATGTGAAGAGACGCATGGATATTTCTGCGTAGAAATATCAGAGGTTGAATATATATGGATGCTTTCAGGAGATGTGGAGGTAAGCTAACAAAATATCGTGGGAGAGGAGATTAGACAATAGATGACACAACTTTAGCTTATCGAGGAAAAAACCTTAGTTAAGAAGCTAAAGAGGATACAAATTATAGTAGAAGATTAGTAGGTGGTTGAGTGTTTATCTCACTTATCTTTACATGCTAGTAGTTGTAGCATTACTTTTGTAGTTTCTTGTTCTTCTATTTCTATTACTATATGTTATTTCTTCCACTTCGATCATAGTATTGTTTTATTGTAGATAATGTTCCTTTTTCTTTTTCCAAAATGCTTTGTCATGCTATCTGTAGTATTTTGTCATAGCTTCTGCATTTATGTTATTTCTTTTCCTAGACTACTTTGTTATATTTTCTTGAGTCAAGAATATCACAAAAACATCTATACCTCCTAAAATAAGTAAGATGTCTACGTATACACTATCCTACTTAGTTGTGTTTTATCTCATTTTTCCTTAACAGCTCCCTATGTGTGCTTCATGTTTTTCTTTTCTAGATTGTTGAACTTGTTGTTTTCCTGCATGTATTTATGGTTGTTGCAAGTGTTTGTCCCCCTCTGTTACCAGTGTTCATGTATCCTCCATCCCTTGCTAGTGTCCTATTTATATGTTATAATAATTCAGGAATTAAAAGAAAAAACATTTCATCTTGTTGTCTTTTGTAATTTGGAAGATTTACAGTATTTGTGCATGTAATCCTATTTGATATAGCTAGTAAGGGTTAGATTAGTGGAAAATTACATTTGCTCATATATAATTTCTTTCTGTGCTCATTACCTATTATATATAAATAAAAAAAATACAATTTATTTTTTTTACTTATATATAATAGGTAATGAGCTCTCTTAGACTTTTTAATGTGTTTACTTCTTTATATTTTGAAATCCTTTAATGAAAGCCTTAAGATGATACATTGATTTTGACATTACGTGAATGTAGTACTCTATTGTTAATAATCTAATGAGCAAGCGTATTTCCCTCATATAACTAGGGATGATAATGGGACGGAGCCGATTGAGCTAATCTGAGAAATTTTTTTAACAAGCTTTGCTTTACACTACACAAAAACGATCTATGTTTTTTAAAAAATAGACTCCTCAAGTAAAGAAACCTACAAACATTAGCCAAGATCAATCTATGATCAAACCAATAAATCCCTAACATAAAAATTTATCTTGATGAACAAACAATCACGGTATGGGTGGACCGATTTTGGAAGTTCTAGTTAAATATAGCACGGTAGTATCAATTGCATTTTCAGTCTGATGGGTCCTTTTATTATTTTACCTCTAATTTTTTTTTAGAATGATAACTTTAAAATAATATTTTACCTCTAATTTTTTTTGTAATTTCCAGATAACACTTCTTACCTATGTCCGTTATACTACTACCATTTATCCATTTTATGTAAAAATACTTAAATATTTTTTTCTAAATACTTGTATGAATATTTTGTCAATTTAATAGAAAGAAAACATGTCTTTTTTTTGTCACGGACCAAATCGGCAGGGGCATGTTGGATAGCTGAAGAGCCAATGGTTTAGGCTTGTTGAGGCATTGACATTCACTTCTTACTATTTTCTCTTAGGTTCAACCCTTGAAGAATAAATTTCTCTGTTGATGAACCATTTTAATAATTGAATAGACAGAAAGGCTATACTGCATTTTGATATCAAAGAAAATTTACTAAAAAGAGAAATTGAGGCCAATGATAACCTGAACGAACTAACAATATGTAACAGAACTGGTAACCAAAAAAAAAAGCAAAAGAAATACAGATCTAAAAGCTCAACTACTCACAGAAGAATACACAAGTGTACTAATAAATATGTTTTGGAAGGCTGACTAGCTTTTCACTTGTTGAAAAACAAACCTCTCCTCCTTCCTTTTTTCTTCTCACCAGCCTGAAACAAAGAGGAATTGGAGTCATTCACATCAAAATCTTAATATCAATTGGATAGCTGCAAGGCAATGAAGAAGCAGCAACAGGTTTCAATGTCGGGGAAAATAGATGTGTCAGCTCCACAAAAATTTAACACTAGATCATAACAGAATCTAACAAAGGAATGATGTAGCATCACATACTGGATAAACTGAACAAGAAAGGTTCTGTATTCGAGATATGGTCTTCTGTGCAGAAAAATTCAGCACTAAGGTGGTAACAATAGAGAAATACACAGTTAACCAACCAAAACATACTAATTCATGTGTGGAAATGCAAGTTAGACGATTTTCATGCCAAGGCAAATAGATAAAATTACACGATGTGAACCATCACGAAAATGGAAATAAAAGAAAAGGAGTACAGCACAGATCTAGCTGAATGTGCTCTTCAGAGCAGAAAAATCCACAGACAAGACATACAAATTTATATGTGGGAGTGTGCATGCTTCAGAAACTAGCCGAGTTTCTTGCAATGAAATAAAAACGACACGATCTGAACCATGACTAAGTACAGATCTATACCACAAATGCACTAAGTTGTAAATTTAGGGAGCCTGTAAACTTCATTTGAACCTCATAAAATAGAAAATACTATGTATCATTCATAATCGCGACAATAACTTTCAGATTGTAGAAGTCATACCCTTATAATAAATAGTCTCATGGTGAGGACAATTGTATCCCTTGAACTGCAAAATAGAGTCACATGTCAGTTTAATAGAGAAATTTAATTGTATGATCACTTGAACCACATTGTCCGATGGTCACCCATGCAGGAGAAGAGAGTGAAACATAGAAAAGGTAAAATGTCATAGATAAAATATGACGTGACATGGAAAGGTAAAATGCTTAAGTTTGCTCATAACTATGAAAACAAAAAATATGTTTTTTTACTTAATTTATTCCGTTCTGCTCTTTGGGGTTGGGGGTGGGTTTTTTCCTTTACCAGTTAATGTCTCCTTGATCATTCTCAGCCTTCAAAAGATGCTCAACTCCCCGACTATCAAGGATCGAAAATTCTGTAGGACTTCCATATGGAATAGTAACCTAGAAGAAGCATAAAGTGGCGAGAAATGAGTAGAGATAAACATGAGCTTAAATTATTGTTTTCAAACTAGAAGTCATTGGAGAAACAGTACACAACAAAGTACCCTTAATTAAAGAAAAGTTTCAGTCTCTATTTCTAGTATCTTTACGTTTTTTTAAAAGATTATCTTTACATTGGAAACAAGAGCATCATCCTTTATCAATGCTTCTAAAGTTTTTTATAGAGTTGGAATTGCCAAGCAGTTAATTATCCTCTACTTTATGAAGACCCAGCAAAAAAAACTTTAGCTTTTTGTCCTCAATAATATCATCATTAAGACTTGTCAAAATAAAAAAAGGAAAAGGGTCAAATTTACAGGTGTTATCAAAAGCAAAAAGTGTAAAAAAGTCTCAAGGTTTGTTGGGGCTTTGAGCGCAAATAAAATGTGGGCATTAATGAAAAAAGGCACAAAAAGGGAACAAATACAAATAGATATGTTTAGTACAAGACTAATAATTATACGCTTGAATGATAAGTATATGAGCAAAGAAATTGAAAAGAACATTATGATGAGGTGAAATATCAAGTGTTTATTGTGCCCATCGGCAAGAGAAAGCATATCTTGGAACCTTGATGATGACACTCAAGTGCACATTAAGTGAGACAAACCACTCATTACGTTTTTGAGCCTCACTTCAAGGCTTAAGCGCTCCTTTGAGAACACTGAAATTTACCCCTCTAATTTAAGAAATAGTTCATATTTAACCTTAATCGAAAGTTTTTGCCCTAACCATTAGCTTGTGGTTCAAATATATACCTTTTTCTAACAAAGCCAAGGGTACGAACAAAATATAGGGTTAACTTCGGCCATTTTCTCAAAGATGGATAAATTTGCTCTCTTATATTTATATTTGGCAAGAATATAGGCACTTCGACTAGGAAGTCAATGGAATTAGTGGATACTCTAAATTCTAAAAGGAGGAGAGTTTATATGGTATGCCTTCAAGAAACTAATGAAATGGCAAATTAACACCCTGCCCATTTGAAATGTTTAATTAACTTGGGGTAAGACTACGAGAGCTTAGTATTCTAAGGAGGATGTGTTATGAGGTATTTAAAGTTGAATATTAAGTTTTGGAGTTGAATAAGTCGTGAAAAAAAAAGTGATTACAAATTACTTTTAAAAAATCTCAAAATTTTGGATAAAATATACCAGAGCTTTTCTCCCAATCTATAGAGTTGGAGGGCCCACTACCTATCAAATTGAAGATCTCTGTGTCTATTTTCCAGCGCATTAAATCGTTCGCCAAACTTCCAATAGAGGGATATTCACATTTTCGTGAGATTGTGCAAGTAGGCACATGAGGTGGACCCTAGATTGGTAAGGCTTATAAAATATCGCCTTCTTAGTTTTCAAGACAGAAAATTCATAGCTCAA
Organism: Solanum lycopersicum; assembly: GCF_036512215.1. Lineage (NCBI taxonomy): Eukaryota > Viridiplantae > Streptophyta > Magnoliopsida > Solanales > Solanaceae > Solanum > Solanum lycopersicum. The sequence goes on along the minus strand of NC_090801.1, from coordinate 51,235,998 downwards.
GACTCAAATCGTCCTTACATGTTGGTGTTCTTGGCAGAAGTTCTTGACGGAATTGCTCAACGTACCGAGCCCGTCATTATGGTATAATTTTCCCCGTCAATTTCATGATCAACTTCATGGGTGTTGTAGCAACAGGGGTTTTGACTGCGTGGTGGGATTTTAGGCAGTATTCTGAGCTTGAAAGCAAGGTAAGACTCTTCTTTCATAGGTTATAGCTTTGTTAAGCTGCGGAAAGTATTTTACAGTAAAAATCAATATCTTTTGTTGGATTGTCGTATCACTTCTCGTCCTTGTTATTTACTGAGTTTTCACCTTAATTTTAGTGGTGTGGAGGTACAGGCAGAAGCGAGTAAGCCACAAGGTTCATCGGCAAAAGGTACATTAAGGCTATTCAAAGGACTCATTTGCACCTTCAGTGCCTCTACCAGAGGGCTCATACACACGGGGTTAAAGGGGTGTACAATAGTATATGCTAAGACACTGATCAATTTTTAGTCTTGTCTACATAATTTAAGGTATATAAATACATTACAGTTGGGTATGACATGCATTTGCATCTATATATATGTATTCACGACATACGATTATGCGAGCATACCATGCATATTTAATTTATATAAGGTTGGATGTCCACCATGGAGGCTATCAGAGTTTCTGTTTCAGGTGGCATCTTTTTTACCCTTTTTACAACAACTATTTATGGTTCTACTTTCTGTCTTACATACCAGTACTTTTTTATTTGTACTAAATCGCGTTGCCTGGGGACGCTGCATTTTTGTTCGTAATCATGAATACAAAAAGGCAAAAGAAAGAAGACGTACAATTGTAGATTGAGAAAACTTCTCACTGACGAGAACACCACCAGGCCCATTAACCTTGATGCTATAACCATCCCTCTTGATAGCCAAGGTAGCAGACTCCCATATATCAAGATATCGTGTCTGTACAACCAAAAAAAAATAAGAGTAAAATAAAGCAGACAAACCATAATAGTTCATTACAAGATCATAAGAAATTGAATAAGGTCATCATGATATTCTCCACACCTAGAAGCTCATAAATGTCCTTACCGACAATGAAACTTTATATGAAGCATGACCACTATAAAGGGTTTTCTCAATGCAACTATGCATTACAGGATCTGCAAACACAGAAAGAGCGGTCACATAAGATGAGTTGGAAGAAAGTGGAGCAACAAAACAAAAGCAAGAACAAGGATCTCTGAGATTTTAGCTTGCAAAGAGATCTTCATGCAAATACAAGACAGGAAACGTGTTTGGCTTCAGATCTCATGACAATCCACGGGCTTTGATGAAAGAAAAAAGTACAGAAAACTCCCCGAAGAAGTTTGTAATATATTGCTATCTGACTATTAGAATAGAGATAAGCGAGTGGTGACAGAAGGTTAGTGGATTTTCCCACTGCACGGAAAATCCCAGATGAAAATATGAAGGGAGAAAAAAAATACAGATCAGACAATAAAAGAACTAGAAAATTCTCCCAGTGCAACCCTCTGCGTTGTAGCATCACATGGGAAGAAGAAGAACATGATCAAGCAAACCCTAAATAGGCTTCTTTTCACCTCTCTAATCAGTACATAAAACCAGATCAAGCAAATAGAACATTGACCAATTCAGAACCTGATAAAGTAGCTAAAAACCCACTGAACCTGCACTAACCATATACTTTCCCCGTGCCAATTTATCTGATGCACACGGAGTTTAAGAAAGACTGCAGGTTGACTATGAGGTTATGGTGGGATATGCTTGGGTGGTTTGGCACTTCTTGGGCAATGTCAAACACTGTGAGAGAATTGATGTTCAGTTGGAAGAGTGTGAGAACGAGGAGAAGACGAAGGGCATGGAATGCGGTTCTACTAGTGCCAATGTGGATTGTTTGCAGTGAGAAATGTGAAGAGCTTTTGTAAGTATAGAGTCCAGTTTCTTTCAGTTGAGGAGTACTCTCCATTCCCTTATTTTCTTTCGGTGCATTCAGAAAGTTCCTTCTGAATCATATCATTTTGTAACTTCTCTACTTTTTGGTACATCTCTTGTATATGGCCGTTGTGGCCATGTTTGTGAATGAACATACTTTTACTTGATAACAAAAAATTGACTTTTGAAACGTGTGGTCCAAAAGAAGTCACAGATATTGGTGTAACAAAATAAGAATTTTAAAGTTAAATTATTCTAAAGATAGGAAGATATCATTTGGGACAAACTAAAAAGGAAATTGCATCACATAAGTTTGGGGATTAGGGGGTAGTAACAAATTTCAAATTTTCACAATCCTCCTCCCACCATCTTGTCAAAACAGAAAAGCCAGTCTTTCTAGATCAGCTTATTTGTTCTCAAAAATATTACCAAAGGAAAAAAAAAACTAACGGGTTAAGCACTAATTTGAGGTTGCCATTCATAAACATTTATTTAATATAGTGAAATTTCTCATACACTCCTAATACTGATCATGAGAATATTGACTTCTATAATTTGGAATCATAACAGTCAAAGTCTCAAAATTGATATGAGAATAGACTTAAAGTACCACAAGTTATCTTCCTATGCTCATTTGCAAAGACCTTCACGAGTTCACCCTGAAAATCAAAAACCAAAAAGTCATTGCAATGTTTCTCATCGAGATAAACCTAATAAAAAGAATGGCTTTTATATTATAAATAAAATAAACCACATTCTTTTGTAGTCTTTCCTTTTTATACTAGAATAAACACCAAAGGGTGTTTACAGACAGTCATATTGGAGTTGAATGGTTGAAATTTCACCTTACACCACTTAGGTGTATGGCCTTCTTCATCTCCCTATTCGTGGAACCTCCCCTCCCCATAAAGAAATACAAAACAGTCATATATGAACTATTTCTGTTGACAAAAGCCTTGAAATTTTAAGGGAAATGGATTAGAACACCCCTGAATAAGGTCATGTCCTCAGGAAGCTTAAGATACACCATATCCTTGTCTAACCACCTCTCCGAATACTCCTTTGGCCTACCTCTACCTCTCCTCGTACCCACTATATCCGATCTCTCACACCTACTCACTGGCAGCTGCAGATTTCCTCTTCACATGCCCAAGCCATCTCAACCTCCTTTTTCTCATCTTGTCCACCACGGAGGCCATTCCCACTTTGTCCCGGGGATGGGGGTGCTTAAATCCAATCTTAACATCATCCCTTTCCAGCACTTGCATCTTCAGGACACTAGCCAACACTCCGCCCCATATCCACTCTATAGTACTTACCTTTAAGTTTTGTTACACAAGAGTCCAAATGCAAACCTTCCTTTTAACCACGCCACACCACTACGATGTGTGACAATATCGTCGATCTCCTCATCAAAGACCCAAGATACTCAAAACTTTCTCTCTTGTCTGATTAAGAAGGATGGAGTGGAGTGCTTTAATTTTTTGGGGGAAGCATGGAGGCTAATAATAAAGAAGATGATAGGAGCACTACCTTCCGTTTTCGGTTGTCCAATGGCTGAACTTCAATAGCAAGGTAAGTATCAACATCGTCAGCAGTCACAAGGTAAGTTGGTTGCTTTGCCCCTGTCACAACAGTGTCATGTGACCTCAAAGGAGAAATAAAGCAGAAAAGATATGTGACTTGTTTAGCAGGATACCCTCTATATAGTTAAAAGATCCATCTTCCAAATGGCGAACCCACTGCAAGTTCAAGAAGAACCAAAAAGGAAAAAACGTAAGTTCCAACCTAAGACTGACAACACAAAGCATGAAAGATCAAGCGATCATGATACAAGTGGAACTAGAGAATCAGAAGCAGCAGTAAAGGAAACGACCAAGGAAGAAAACTAGAAAGGTCGAAGCAAGGAACACCTCAAAATTGCAACTGGTTGTTCCATTAATAGAGTAGCCACAAGCTTGGAGTCCCTGTCCAGGATAAGCATCACCAGAAATTTGGAGACCCTCTATTGCAGGTAGTGCCTCTTCATCTGCTACTGAACAATGTCAAGTTTAAGGAACAGTAACCACTAACCAGCATAAGGTTTGACTTATTTAAAACAAAAAAAACTATTGAGGAACAACACCGTTATCCAACTATTTGCCTGATCCTCGGTAAGATGTGGACACTACCCGGCAGTAAAACTACTTCGATTTCAAGTTCAGTTCAATGGACTTCAGTTTAAATTACACCACAACAGTAATCAAGCAAAGACACTAAATTCACCTTCTGAATAGGATGATGAAGGCTCCTCAAGAACTGGTGGAAGGTATGGAGAGTATGATGAGCCTGGCTCATCTAGCTGTGATGTGTATGCAGAGCTTTTATTAGCCCAATTAACTGAAGGCTCTCTATCATTTTGATGTCTTTCCATGTCAGAATCATCCATCTCATTGCTGCTGATGAGATCACTAAAAGTAACTTGCTTACTAGATGTTTCTTCACTTTTAGGCTTGGAATGCGTATAACCCTGGCTTACTGCAAGTTGTGCTGGTATAACTTGCACTGTAGTGTTCCTGTAAAATCGGGTGACGTAAAAAACCCAAAACATAAAGTTACTCAAAATTGGAATTTAATCAATACGCAAAGTGAAAACAACCAAATCTTCCAAACCATGAAAATAAATAAAAGTCAGAAAAGCAACCAAAATGAACCATGGCATAAGAGCAGAAACTATAGAAGGTGTGACATAAATCCTCTTGCAAAAAGAACCAAGTTTGTACTGATGAAAACAAACGTTTATCATTAGAAAGCAGATTAACACAACCCAGACTACCATGTATGAGGGAGAAACAAGCAAGACGGGGTCCTAAACTTGACTATGAATTCATGTTTACAACCGCTCCGGTCCACAAGCTAGTCTATGCATAGGTGATCAAGGGTGCTATGATGCTCTTAACAGTTGAGATTTGACGGCAAATTTCTAGTTCATAACTATGTTGAAAATCTTTATAGAGGTCTTGCAACTGTTGTAAAAGGGCTGAGGACCATCCCATATCGCTTGACAGGCAAAGACAAACGTACAGTTAATGATGTCAGCAAATTATTCCATACACACTCGCACATTATTGCAAATGAAAGAGTTAAAAAAGTTTAACGCCATACCCCAGGAGAGAAGAGAAACAATGACACTCAAATATAACTTTACAAGGAAATGCCTTAAAAATCAACAGCTAAATGAAATATCCATATTGACATTCAACAATTCGACCATAAAAGCTATAAGATATAACTGAGTCCAAGAACCATTGCTTGCAAGAGTATAATCAGGACGACGAGGCACATTCACACATTATAATTCCATAAGTTCAAATGGGCAACTTTGATTAAATATACAGATAAGAACAAAAAGGATATAAAATATAATGTACAAAGAAACTGCAAACACAATGAGGACAGCATACAAGGAAAAATTAACAAGTCATCACAATAAAGGCTTGAAAGTCTGACGGGTTAAGCATGCAAGTTATCTATCCAACTATTCATACGTAGTCCTCACCAGGACCTACTTTATTATTGTGAAGCATCAATTGTTTCAGAGTTAAAAAAATAAAATAAAAAGAATTATCACGGAATAATCAACAATAAGTTGAAGCACAAGTGGTAACTAGCTGATTAGATGATAACCTATTTAGAGCCCGTTTGGATTGACTTGAAAAAAGTAGCTTTTAAGTTAAAAAATAAAAAGTCAAACGTAATGACTTTTAAGTCAAAAAATAAGTAGGGAGTGACCTACTTTTGATTTTAAACTTTTTTTAAGTCATTTTAAACTTATTTTAAGTTATTTTTAACTTTGTCAAACACCCCAACTTATTTTAAGTTATTTTTATATTTGTCAAACACTTCCAGAAGTCAAAAACTGACTTAAAAGTAGGTTTGACCAACTTCTATGCCAATCCAAACACCCTCTTAATGATGAAGGTCAAGCTATTTGCTAAAGTGAGAGAGGAGCATAAAAATCTTCAAAAGGCATTTGCCTAAATGTTTTTATTACCACTGATGTAAACTAAGATAATCATTTCCATCACTTGAAATAACAGAAATGGTTAGATATTGACCATTGTTGGAGGGGTCATAGAGTTTCCAGGGCTGTTCTAAACAGCACACTATATGGTAATATAAAATTATTACTTTTCAAAATTCATATCTCCCAACTCCAATACGACAATGCAGTCAAAACATTATTCATATAATGCTCAAGAAGGTCAAACAATTTTGTCTAAATTGGGATAAAGGGAATCAACTAGAACCAGTAATCACAATTAACCAACAAAAACAAACACAGGCAGAATCAACCTTGTAATAGCATCACAACTTCACAAATATAATAATTACTGTCCTTGATAAGGGAACATACAACAGTTGATCATCCTTAATAAAATTCTGAGCATTTGAGCTTCTTAATCTTTTCTAGGGGATCAATTTTTTTTCACGTAATCTATTTTATTTGAAATTGTAAGGAGAGATAAATTTTCATGTAGTCTACTCAATGTGCCACATGCTATAAATCATTCTTTTTCATTATTTTCTGAAGAGACAGAAATGGTAGTTGGAAAATACAATTTTGTGGATAGTTGGGAACATGATTTGGCCGTCAATTTTCATCCAAAAATGACCAAACATTTGGGAAAGTCAATGATAACAGAACCCACCACCGAAAGCAGATAATAGTTGGGAACATGATTTGGCCGTCAATTTTCATCCAAAAATGACCAAACATTTGGGAAAGTCAATGATAACAGAACCCACCACCGAAAGCAGATGGTTGGAATTGTACATTCAGTTCACAGTAGCAGTCTCCATTTGATCAGGCTCACCTGCTTGTAAGAGGTGAATACCTCCCCAAGTCATCAGTCTCTGGATTTCTTTCTGCATCACGGTGTAGACCACTCTGAGGATTGCTCAAGGGATCCCAGTCTGTTGTAGTCCGAGGATCTGACGAAAGAGGAGCCTTTTCACTGGAATAGGCTTGTTGAGGTACGAGTTCAAGACCTTCTTTAATCTGTAGGAGAACATGAGAAATAAGAAATCCATAATGAATTTGAAAGGAAATTCCTTCCAACATATAATGTCATTTAACATTAGACTTGCCCCAGCAGACTGAGGAGGTGAATGAGCAAAATTTGACAGGTTCATATCTGACCGCCAAGGTGCCATTTGGTACTGAGACTCCTTCAACTTGGCCTACAAAAAAAAGTACCTATATATCTTTAAGATGTTCAATTAAAGAAGGGAAGTTCATCTCCACATGACTAGTGGGTAAGAGATAACAGAATTGGTACTTCAAGCAAACATACCTCAGTAACAAAAAGCTTCTCTTGTAAATGTCTAAACAAAACCTGCAACACATAGCTTATTGAGCTAGAAAAATCATATTGGCATTTCAGAATGTCTGAGTTAAAATAAACTTAACATTCCATCGACACTTCACAAGTTCGGGAATCAAGTTCTTATTTATTTACAAAAACAATTCTCAAAATCAATTTCAAACATTATCCTCCACTTATTCTCTCTTAAGTTGTTCATTATGATACATCGAACTTCTTTCACTTTTCTTTACTTCAGCCCAATTAATGGAAATGGAGATAATATGATGACAAAACAATATGGAAGACTAACTGAGAAAAAAGACAAACAAATACAAAACTAAATACTGCAGAAATGATGATATGTTTGACCCATCAAATGAGACTATTTTAGGAGTTCCCCGTCTTTATGTAAGGAGAAAGACAGCTAACAGCTTAAACCGGGTATGCTGCACTGGAAGGATGAGTCCTACAGGATTAAAACTATAGAATGTGACACTATCTCTAGTTTTAGAGAACCCTTAAAATTTGTCCAAACAGACAAATTGTTGGGTATAAGAATGAACAGACCCAACAAGAGCGGAATGAATATGGAAGATTCATATACCCCATTTCCACTAACTTGATATTGAGGCATATTTGTTGCTGTAATGTGGCACAACAGCAATTCCAGCTGATCGTATAATTTCTGCTGATCTCTAGAAGAATTAATCAGTTTTTTACAGTGGTAAGGTAGCATTTGCTTTTACATATAGCATCTATACGATGAAACCCCTTGTGCCTTGCATATATTATTTTCCCTATTTTTCTGTTGCATCTGTATAGGAAGTGGCATAGCACTTGTGCCTTTAGTAAGTAGGTAGATAGATAGAACCATGCTAACCTTGACATTGCTGACAATTGACTGTGCATCAGCTACAGGTGTCTGAAGTGAGTACTCTGCAAGAAGTGGCAGCAAAGATGATACAAATGTTGATCTTTCTTGCTGTGCAGCCTGAAAGAATACATTTACCTCAAAAACACTATCATAGAAGGGGGGAATTTTGCAATAAAAATAATCAGATAGCAGCTCAACATAACCAGTGACAAGTAACTCAGTACAGCAGGCTAACTCTAATTACCAGAGATGAAGCACAGATCTTCTCATCATATGATTCAACAAAGCTGCTGAATACTTAAAAAACTGTGCATGCACCATCCCAATAAAACATTGGGCTAGTCCTTAAACATTAAATCTTTTCAGTATGAAGAATTGAAGCCACACCACATAAGTTAATTGTAGATATGCACCATCCCAAGAAAACATCGGACTAATCCTTAAAAATTAAATCCTTTCAGAACAAAGAATCAAAGCCACACAACATAAGTTGATTGCAAATAGACACATCGTATATTTAAAACAAAAACCCGAAAGAAATAAATAGCCGCATGGGTGAGAATCTGGGAAATCCAAATAGAATGAACAAGGAAGGAATATTCACCAAAACACAATAATCCAAAAATTGGAGAACAAAGCATTTTCTTCTCCATATGGATCTAATCATTAACATTAACACACTAATAGAAGGAGGGAGGAAAATATGAGCCACGTGAAGAACAGGCATACCTGCAGTGCATATGTAAGGCGTATATTTTCCTCAATTATGTCTTGTCTGTATGATATCGCTTTAGAGGCAGCATCAACAAGATCTTGTTGCTGCTGATCAAATGCCTACACATGTTAAGAGCAAAGGCACCAATAAGTTCAAGGCCAAGAAGAAATGAGTGAAATTGACATGACAGTCACTCTGGCCTACCATGCGCATGTAAGCAATTCGCTTTTCCAGAACATATTTCTCATTGCGAATTTGTGCTTCCTACCAAAAACAAAAACCATTCACTTCAACAATAAAATAACAAAACAAAAATGACGTATTAAAAGCACAGGCTCTTTCATTACCTTGATAGAATATTCAGAGAGATATTTCCTCATTTGTACAACCTCCTGTTCATGCTCCTGGATCTTCAAAACAAGATCCTAAAATGATACATTACTAAAATTAGGGGAATGATCAGTATGATGTGTTATATCATGACATTTACCAATAGAAACAAAGAGAGACCTTCTTCACACTGCTGTTAACTTCGGCCACTGGCATCAAACCTTGTCCAGATAAATTGAGCTGTCTGTCATATTCTCCTTCTATTTGATACCTACCTAAGCCAATCTAATGTCACTGTTTCTGTTTGTATCGATGAAGAAAACTGATGGCTAAAAACTTTATTTCATCAAAAAAAAAAAAAAACTGCTGGCTAAAAACTCTTTCACAAACATTATTAGTACTACACTCGTAACACCTAAGTTGTAATGTCTCCACCTGGTAAACTGATGTTTAGATGATGAATTGTATTTATGTGAATACCTGTTGGGTGAAAATGATGCCGAAGGTGATGAGAAATGTGAAACACCAGAATTATCAGTTGTTGTCAGGCCACCAGGTATTGCTCTCGATGTGCCATTCACTTTGCTATATTCGGTTTGGCTCTCTCCCTGATTAGGCAGAGTCAAGTCTAAATCATTTTGCCTGGGATCTTTTGCAAGCAACAGATTACTAGACAAATTACGTCCTATACTATCCATGTTTCTAAGTTCAGGAAGTTGACTTTCAAAACCCAAGGTTGATGGATGTGCTCCATCAGCCTCATTTAGATGATCCAATTGACCAACTGAATGAGGAGTTTGACCTTTCAGCTCTCCTGATCTCTGCAAAACATAGTAATCCTAAATATTGTAAGAACTTTGGATATGTGAGTGGAATAATATTTCTTATGACAAAATTCCCAATTCATTATTTCGAAAAGGTGCGGGCCGCACAAATGGTTTAATTCTGCTAGAAAGGATGAGGAGTCTCCAAAGCGCAGTCTTTGTTGAATTGTGTGACCATCTCATCAAATAGAATAAAAAAGTAAAGCTTTTAAAGAGAGCACATTTTTATTTATTTAATGAAGTTTTCAACAGGCCCCCTCAAGTGCGAGGCTTGATTCTTTATGATGAGTCAACTACATCGAAGAAATTCTTTTGAATAATGGGTTGAGGTGCAACTCGAATCAGGACCATTGACTGTGTGACCATCTCATGTAAAAGCTTAAGTTGTCAGAGTACACTTTTGTTTATTTAATGATGTCTTCAATAGTCATAAAAAGTAGAACATTATCGTGGCAATGGCTTGGTTAACTCAAAAAGAACCATGACAGACAGTAGAAAACTTCAATGACAAACTAGAACTGGCACATAAAACTAACTTATTGAACTCCTTGATGACCGTGTCAGTCCAATGGATGATAATAGTACAAATAATTACCAAAATGTTGGGCAGTACATAATATGTAGCGAGTTAATAATTGCTCTAAATAGTAATGACAGAGAGTTTCAAAGCTAGTTAAATGAAAGCAACATAATATTTCAATGTAGTTCTTTTTTCTAGGATCAGTATACACCTAAACCTACATAAATTAGAGGAAGAATTTGTTGTTCCCTATCAATGAGGTTACAAACGTGGAGGAGCTGTCTAGGATTCTGGGTGGGGAAGTAGGAGCTTTACACCACCTATCTTAGAATGCCATTGGGAGCCAAACTCCATGAACATTTGGAGCTCTGTGATTGAAAAGTGTGAAAAAAGAAAATGTCTAGATGGAAGTCACATAATTTATCATGAGTTACTCTCACAAAATTCAGTAGTGGATGCTATATCTACCTATATGATGTCCATCTTCCCCATTCCAGATGGTATCATTCAGGGGTTGGACAAAGCTAGAAGGGATTTTCTTTGGAAAGAAAAATAACAAAACTGATTCAACAGTACGTCACCTAGTTAAATGGAACAAAGTGCTTTGGGGGAGAAAAACAAGAGGGGGCTTGGCATTAAAAACCTTAAGTTATAAAGTGCTCTAGAGATATTCACAAGAACCTTATACGTACTGGAGTAAGGTTATCAAAACCAAATATAGTGAGGAGGATAGGTGGACGACAAAGGAAGTAATTACTCCATATGGGGTTAGTTTGTGGAAATCAATTAGAGTACTCTGGCCTTTAGAACCTCACCAATATTAAAGTAGGAAATGGTTACAAAAAAACATCCTTTAGAAAGGATAAGTGGCTGAGATTAAATAGTTTAAAGAGTTCGTTTCCTGAATTAGCTGGTATGGCAGTATAACAGGAACTGAGGAAGTGAGAGTGGCTGACATCTGGACACAACAAGGATGGGACATTCAATTCAGGAGGAACTTCAATGACTGGGAAATTGATTTTGTCGTCGAGTTCTTCAGAATGTTGGAGGAGTTTAAACGCACCAAGTTGACTGTTTTACTAGGTTATTGGCAAGAGACGCTGTTTTGACACAACAGAAATTCAAGAAGAGGAAACTCTCTTTATGTTCCAGATGTTACCTCTGCGGTGAAGTGGTTGAGACGGTTAGTCATCTATTTCTTCAATGCAGGATAACTACACAGCTATGGAGGATTTTTCTTAGCCTTAGAGGCATAAGTTGGGTCATGCCTAACAAAATAACTCACTTGTTATATTGTTGGGAGGAAGCAGGAGCTGCAAACAGGGACAGATGTAGAATTGTCCCAGCTTGCAGCTGGTGGACAATATGGAAGGAAAGGAATTCAAGATGTTTTGACAGCAAAAACTGTGGTCTACAGATGGTCAAACTGTCTTTCTAATTTCCCCAGCTAGCATCGCTTTTATGTTGGGTACTGAATTTATAAAACCATCTTTTAGTAGGAAATAAGGGAGACAAGTGATAAAACTAAGGAAGGGGAGGTACAGGGGAATTCTCAACAATTAAATTCCTCTTAGTGATCCGAGACTGTGATGCCTCTGAATGCAGCAAAGAGGCAGAAGGCAGAACAAACCAATGGGTACAAGACAATATCCTCCAACTCAGCCAAATGTTTGGAATGTCTTTTGACGGTTGTTCTGGGGAAGCTTTGACCCTTCTGTTAAAAATTGACCTAGAAGGGAAAAGGAAGGCTTCTTAGCCTCGAGTGCTGCAGAACATAAGGACAAACAGATAATCCCTAAAGAGCTAAAAAGATTGATCTTTGATGTGAAATTCAAGGATGGAGAACCTAGGAGTGAATCTAGAAGCAGGGGGAGAATATATGCCATTACAATGAATTTAAAAATTCTATCATGGAATGTTAGGGGTTTAAACATGGAGAATAAAAGAAATTAGGTGAAAAGCAGAATACAACAGGAGGGGGTAGATATTATAGTTTTGATGGAGACAAAGCTAAATGGGGCAGTGGGGGATCATATACAACAATTAGGGGGGAATAGGTGGATGGGAGGAAATGGCTGGAAGCGATTGCCAACAAGGGTGAAATGTTAGTTATGTGGGTGGTGGAATACGGGAACCAATCAATCACTTGTAAATTATGTGAAGTCAATCAAGAACTAACTTGGTTTCTCACAACAGTCTACGCATCTTGTGATAGAAATGAAATGATGGAGTTGTGGAAAGAATTAGGAGCTATGGGGGCCCTGGGTAGTATGTGGGGATTTCAATTTTACAACTAGGTTTCCCTCTGAGAAAACCAGCTTTCTAGAGCCGTGACAGATCTGTCCAGCTGTATCAACGAATTGGAGTTGATTGACCTTTATTTGGGGGATCATACACTTGGAGAGGAGGGGCAAACCATACGAATGCCTCAAGGATTGACGGATTTCAATACTCGTTCCCATGGGATGAAATGTTCCTTCAAATTAGGCAATGACCATAAGGCCTTCAAGAGATCTTATTTTAACTTTGAAAAGTGGTGGCTTAATGTAGAGGGTTTCAAAAGTAAAGTTCATGAATGGTGGAGCTCCTTTGATGTGTCAGCTAGCTGCTAAGTTGAGGCTGCTTAAAACAAAACTGAAGGAACGGAGAAAAGAGAATAGGGGGAACTGGAAGGCAAGGAAGGAGGAAATTTTGAATTGGATAGGGAACATGGAAGTTACTCAAGAGTCTAGATCCCTTATTGATAATGAACAGATACTAAAGGTACACTTGGCCATGGAATACGAGGAGGTGGCAAAAAATGAAGAAATTTTTTTGTAGACGAAGGTCTAGAATTAAGTGGATCAAGAATCGCGATAAAAATACGAAGTATTTCCACAGAATGGCAACACACAAGAGAATCAACACCATTGAGTCATTAATGATTAATGGAAAGTAGGGGTGGCAAACGGTCGGATTGGATTGATTTTGCATGGGTTGAATATGGTTTGAGAAAAAATGGGTTGGACCACAATCCATCCAAATATAATATGGTCAAATATGGATTTTGGTCAAAATGGTTCTAATCCATTTAACCAAATTTGTTTTTCAAAAACATAAATGTACCCCTCTCTCCACATACCCCGGGGCGCCCCTCCCACCTTTCACCAACCTACCCCTAAAAAAAATTATTTTTCAAAAATAAAAAAAATCTGTTTTTCAAAAAAAAAAAAAAATTACCCCGCCCCCTGGCAACACCCTGGCCCCCACCCCACCTTCCACCAACATACCCTATTTTTTTTTTCAAAAAAAAAAAATGTTTACCCTCTCCACCCGGGCATTCTTCGCCCCCCACCCCAACTTCCACCAACCTACCTCTAAATTATTTTTTACCGAGTGAAAGTGAAAATAAGTGATCTAATATGGATCAAATGGATACCCATTTTGACCATATTTGAAGAGACTTTTAAAATAGCTTGAATCCCATATTTGACCAATTATAATATGAGCGATCCAAGTCATTATATATGGTCAAAATGGGTTCATTTTATTAATATGGACTGAAATTGCCACCCCTAATGGAGAGTTATCTTCTCAGCCAGTGGAAATCAAGAGCTCTATTGTGGATTTTTACCACCATTTGTATTAGAGGTAGAAAACTGGAGACCCTCACTAAATATTCTTAATGTACAAAGAATAACAATAGAGGAGCAGAGCTGGTTATCTAGAGAATTCAGTGAGGATGAGGTGCTAGAAGGCATAAGACTTTGTGCTTGTGATAAAGCACCTGGGCCTGATGATTACACCATGGCCTTCTTTCAGGCATTCTGGGAAATTATAAAGGGAAAAGAAAGATCTGATGCAGACCTTCCAAAACTCACTGTCACCAAAGTTCAGAGAAAAGTTTCAAAGCTACCTTTGTGGCTCTAATTCCTAAGAAGGTGGTGGCAAATGATCTAAGAGACTTCAGACCAATCAAACTCATTATTCAGGTCTATAAAATAATTGCCGAAGTGTTGGCAGAAAGGCTGAAGAAGGTGATAGACAAGCTAGTCACAAAAATCAAATGGATTTCATTAAAGGGAGACAAAAATGGATGTTGTTTTAATTGCTAGTGAATGAACTGATACTAGGATTAGAGAAGATGTGCCAGGGGTAATGTGCAAACTGGATATTGTAAAAGCCTATGACCATCTTAATTGGGACTTCCTGATGAACACTCTAAGACAATGGGTTTTGGCCAGACATGGCTCAAGTGGATTGAGTTCTGTATTAAAAGCACCAGGTTCTCCATTTTAGTAAATGGAGAACGTGTGCTGAAAGAGTTCTTAGACAAGGAGACCCTTTGTCCCCTTTCCTGTTTATCATTGCTATGGAAGGCTACAGAAGGGTTGGACAGCTTGATGAGGAGAGCTTCTCTAAACAACTTGCTTAGGGGTTTCAAAATCAAAAACAGGGTCAATGAGGTGGTGGATATGACTCATTTATTGTATGCGGATGGCACAATATTTTTTTGTGAAGCAAAGCAGGAACAACTCTGTCACGTCAGAATTATTCTGGTAATTTTTTAGACATGCTCTGGCCTTGAGGTGAACTGGAGAAAAAGTAGCATTTCCTATTAAAGAGGTCCAACACATTCAAGCTTTGGCCAATATATTGAAGTGCAAGATAGAGAGGTTGCCTACGGTTTATCTAGGTCTGCCATTGGGTGCTAAGCAAAAAGCAATTAGCATCTGGGTGGTATACTAGAAAAATCAGAGAGGAGGAGATTGACACTTCGGAAATCCCGATATCTATCCTTGGGGAAGTCACTTAGATTAATTATGCTTTAGAAACTCTGCCAACATATGTGATGTCACTTTTTCCCATTCCCGACAAGGTAGTAAAGATACACAAAAACAACTTACTTACCAAATGGTTGTGGAGATACAATTTGGACGATCAAGCTCTATGGAAGGAACTCAATCAACACAAGTACGGTCAGGAAGATCAATGGTGTTCAGAGGAAGTGCCATGAACATATGGTGTGGGAGTATGGAGGACTATAAGAAACCTACGGCTAGCTTTCAGAGACTATGTAAGGATAAAGGTTGGTCGAGGGAATAAGACTTGTTTTGGAAGGAAGACTAGATTGGTCAAGGGTCCTTGGAAAATTTATTCCCCGGGTTGTTTTCCATTTGCCTGAATCCTAACAGCAAAATACAAGAGGTTTGGTCTCCACAAGGATGGAATTAGCTCCTTAGAGATTTCTTAAAGATTGGGAAAAAGCATAGGTATCGAATATGCTAGCTTTGATTAGAGATTTTCCTGGCACAAATCTAGAAAAAGATAAATTGCTATGGAGGTATCATATTGATGATCAATTCTATGTGAACAGAATGTATAAAAGGGATCAAGCCACAATTGCAGGGACGAAATCAGGGCCATGGAGTGCTATATGGAAGAGTGTAGCCCCTACTAAGGTGAAGTGTTTCACTTGGTTGGTAACTAGGAGGGCTCGCCTGACACATGATAAACTTCAAAAGAGGGGAAAAATTATTGTCTCAAGATGTTATCTTTGTAAAGAGGCTCTAGAAAACAACAATCGTCTGGAAGGGGAGGTAGTAAGAGGTAGAGGAGGTGGTGGAGAACAGTACCTGCTTGTATCTGGTTCATTTGGAAGGAGAGAAATCAGAGAATTTTTGTAGGAAAAGATTGCACTGTAGAGAAGATTAAGTGGAAATTAATTACCTCTTTAGGTTTTTGGTGTAAACAAATGAACATAGAAGAAGAAATCCAACTAGTGGATTTCATAGGAGGTTTGTAAGGAGTCCTGTTTTCTTTTTTTTTGTTGGTTTTTCTACGTAACTAACACTTCTGGAGGCATCCAGCATAGCCCTTAACGCTGAGGTGTACAAAGTTACCAGTTTTTAGAAAGGAAAAAAAAACTGAAAAAAGATACTGAAACACTACATCCATTTAGTCTTAACCATTATCTGCTTTAGTTTTAAGGAAATATATGATTACTTTTTTTTTGTGAAACTAGTAAGGTTGAATTCTTCAGCATTAAGGGTATGTTGGTTACCTCCAAAAAGGAATAATTACAGATTTCCTATCGAATCTATAATCTGGTCTATATCATCTATACAAAGCTGTTTAAACCAAAAAAGTAGAGATACTATACAATTCCATTTAACTTTGTGGATGGAATTGGATCTATCTTCAAAACATCTTCCATTTCTTTTCTTTTCACTTCACTGGATCTTTTTTGTCACCATACTTTTTATGTGGTAATTATCCAAGTAAACAAAGTTAGTCTAATGAATGCTACTTACACAACCTTAAACAAATGAATATGGACTGGCAGCATGTACTTTAATGCATGGTAGTTACATATTAACAAGGAAAAGGATCAAACTTACCCTCAATTATTGAAAATAGAAATACTATACCCTACGTTTGGTTTTGGTAACATAAATACCCAATCCGTTTAGTTTATTGGCTCAGTTATGACTTAAAACCTAACAAACTTCCATGCGTGATTTTAATCCAATAAAAAAACTTTCAATGCTGATGTGGCTACCCATAATTAATGGGGAGGAATGTTTATATTTTAGTGAAATGCCACGTTGAACCAAATAAGAAGATTTCAGAATGGTTGGTTAAGGTTAAGTCTGGAACTTGGTTCGGGACAGGAGTAATGTTTGTTGCAACCACGTTAGGTGTCGATATAGCGATAATTGGAACTGGCCTTGGAGCTATTGGTAGTGTCCTAAGTAATGCTGGAAAACTTATGAGAAACAAATTGACAATCGACATTCCAACAGTTCAAAGAAGAGTGGTTTCCTCGAGATGTACTTGCAAGTACTGATTAGTTATGTGAACTAATCGACACACAAAATGTGCTATTAACGTCAATTTTACAACATCACGACCACTATGCCTCAATCTCAAGCAAGTTGAGCGCTGAAGCCATTCAGAGTTGGGAAGAAGCTGGACTGCAGTTTAAGAGCAGAGGGGAATGGAGAATTGTCCCTGCTAGCATTTATTGGGCAATATGGAAGGAGAGGAGTTCCAGATCTTTTGATAGTATAGAAAACAGTCTTGCAAAAAGTCAAGCTTGATTGCTACAATGTTGTTGGTGTAATCAATCTTACTCCAATGAAACTATCTCACTAATTGATGTACTAGACTCAGTTTAGGATCAGATAGCTGGATTTGATGATCTTATTGTAAATATGGTTCAGCACTGCCTATGTAATATTGTAGAAATATACAAAGTTTCCTGTTTCAAAAAAAAATCTGGTGACGAGCTTAAATTTATAGTCTCCGAATTATTGGTACAACCATCTACGCCTGACTGTATAATCATACTACCTTCTGCATTTTCATAGTTAAAGAATTATTCAACCTAGAGTGAAGCTAGATGGTCCACCTAATGAACTGCTACCTTAAAAGTAAAAGTACAGAGTTGCTAGCAATAGCTGGCAAGCTGGCGAATTTATATCAGTCGTTATCCCCCTACGATCAAATATAGGTGTGGAACATAGACAATGTCATCAAACATGTGCAGTCCAGAAAAGGGCATATCTTTGCCAACCATCACACCTACATATATAATAATGTGGAAGTGATACAAAAGAAATTATTTGCATTAGCAGTAAACAAAAAAATGGATTCTGGTGAAGGCTACAATCAAAAGGGCAAAAGAAGATAATAGATGGTCAAAACAATGATATTCAGAATGTACAATGCTCCGGAATCATAAGATGTAAACTAGAAGACAAGTTTGGACTATAAGGTAACAACCAATATGAATTTTACTTACATATTTTTCAACTTCTAGAATCTTCTTTTGAAGTTCTGTTCTTAATCGATTATTCTCATCAACCTGTTAAAGAAAAAATACATATAGGATCAGAAGACAATCTCTTCTTCTTCTTTTTTCATATTTTATAAGGTAAATTATTTTATAAATGATGGGAAAATCACATACAAGACAAGTGTATACTAAAAAGCAGAGAACCTACAACAAAATAAGGTTCTCTACACAAGAGCACCAATCCCCTGTTCATGTAGCACCTCATAGGTGCACCAAAAAGAATTTAGAAATAAGAGAGTATTTTGCAACTAAAAAGAATCAAGCAACTTCTTCAGATGCTCTCATGTTACTCTCTCCAAAGAACCCACATAATGGTTGATGGAGCAACATCCAAACCGCCGTCTTCTCTTCCTCCTCTCGAAGGCCTAACCATACAACACCTCCTTCAATATTACACGGCACGAGCACCACCCATATTATCCCAAACCAATTTAGGACCAACGACCATAACAATGTAGCAAGGTGGCAATGCAACAAGAGATGATCATCTCCCAAACATCTACACAATACACATGTAGCACCATCTAACATAGTCCTCCCCTTCCTTAAGCTCACTGTTGTCAAAATCATTCCCCTTGAAGCCAACCACGTGAAGAAACAAACCTTCCTAGGCGCCTTAGGAATCAAAAAGACTGGTAAGCAAAATCTGATTCTCCTCTCACTAGAAGGCACTGATAATATGATTTGACGGTGTTGAAATGTCTGATCATCTCATCTAAAAGTTTAAGTTTAAGTTGTTGCAGAGAGCACACTTCTATTATTAGTTGTATTGTCAACATGCCCCCACACGAGGAGGGCTAATTTTTATCATGGATCAAACACGTGAAAATTCTTTTTGATACGGGTGACGGTGAGATTCGAACTCAAGACCTCTACTCTAATACCATGTTGAAGAGTGTGATCATCTCGAGCGTACTTTTATTACTAAATTGTATCCTCAACAAACTAAAATATGTCATTCCTACTTTCACGCCATCTCGACAAATCAGAAATGTAATATGGTGCATTTGCTTATATAATAGATCAACCAAACCTTGTAGTTTTCCATCTCCCAATTAAATTGTCTGTTGCTATTATGTTTTTGTTGTAAGCAAATAAATTCATATGATATCTACTGCTACTATCATTGATGTTATAGACTCGACATAAACGTACATCAGTATAGCTATAGGATTACATATGTACATATGGTTTCAGTAAAACTCATGTACTGTTTTGTCCACTTATATAAATATTTACAATAGTCGTTGTCAAAAAAAAATATTTACAATAGTCACCAATTTCAAATAAAAAGTTGTATGTTTCCATAAACATTGAAACTGGGTTGGTTCTTTGGTTCGGCTTTATCAAATTTTGGTTCGGTGCTTGGTTTTGAAAAAGTGTGAACCAAATAACAAACCATTATATTTCGGTTGGATTTGGTTTGGTGTTCTTAAATAGGTTTTTCGGTGCAAATTAAAAATAAACTGAAAATAATCAACTGTGCAGCATTGGAAAGCCACCTGATGAGTGATGGTTGCTGCTTGCTGCCGCTTGCTCCAAAGTTTTCTTTTGTTTTGAAATTGGGTCATGGGTGGATCAAAAAATTAATATGTTTTTGGGGATAAAATTTAAAATATATAATTAATAAAATTAAAATATAATTTTAAATTTAGTTAATAAAATTTTCGGTTTTCCGGTGCACCTTATTTGACCCTTACTCCAAATATCGAACCCAAAAAACAAAATTTAAAAAAAAAAACACCGAAACCGAACCGAAATACCGAATTAATTTGGTTCGATTTGGTTTTTCGGTTTTCCGATATTTATGCCCACCCTAATTGAAACCCCTTCGTGAAAGCAAAACTTCCTCAGCTCTTATACAATCTTATCAAATGATCAAACATAGTACATAAATAGCGAAATATCCTAAGACACTAAATAAATCGCATATCTCTATGTTCCCTTAATAAATAAATGTTTATGATTATATACTATTACAAGCTTTCAAATACAAATATAATTACAAGATTCAATAGTCCAAAAAATCACAAATAATAGTAACTAGTTGTTCTTTAATATAACTATTCCACATGGTACGGACAGTCTATCAACGTCGAGCATGAATCTTTTTTTTACAAAATATAAACTTACTGTTAAAGTTTTACATTTAATAAAAATTAAAATCAATATTTAAAATTTGAAGTTCTATCCTTTTTCCTTTTTTTTTGGAGAATTTGAAATTTGAAGTTAAATTTAAAATTCGGTGCAGATTTCATAATAAATGCTGATTTCAAATCAAAATTTGAAATTGGGGTCTCAAATCCTATGACCAAACACCTACTAAGAGGCCTACCTTGAGCAAGACCAGAAACCAAAAAACTATCATTACAATTATAATGATGCACTGCTCGACACAACCATGGTATTTTTTATACTTAAGAAAGATTGTTGTAAATAAATGCAACTAAGGAAGACTGATTCTAGTCTTCCGGTTCCCGAGAGAACCTTTGGCTATTCCAGTCATTAAAAAATGTATTCATGTTGCCAACAAGAGAAGGAGCAACTCAAACAGGTAAAGAAGATATTAGTTCTCATACCTTCTTTCTTTCAACTTTTTCCTATTTCAGTCGATAAAAAGACTGCTACTTGAAACCCAATGGTTCTACTTCGATGCAATTTGAGCTGGCTTTGCTGGTGAAAGTAAAGGCCTATATGCAATAATTTTTGACTGTTGGACCGGACAGTGACTGATGTTATCATTTATCTATCTCTAGACTACTTTTTGCAATTTAGTTAGCACAACATGGCATAGCTTGTTAAAAGGAAGGCCTAGAGTTATCCATCTTGGATGGGACAAAGATATAGGTCCAGGGCAACAGTTTCATCTAACATATAACCAAGAGACATTCAACATTGATCCTATTGGAATGATTGAAGTCCATTTGCAGTTTACATAGCTTCTATTTAACTATCTTTGCAGAAAAGGCCCATAAGCAACCTTTGACTGTTGGCCGGCCAGTGACTGATGTATCATTTATCTATCTCTAGACTACCTTTTGCAACTCAGTTTGTGCAAACATGGCATAGCTTGTTAAAAGGAAGGCCTAGAGTAATCCAGAGCAACAGTTTTATCTAAAATATGAGCAAGAGACATTCAACATTAATCCTATTGGAATGATTGAAGTCCATTTGCAGTTGACATAGCTTCTATTTCAAACAACAAAAAGAAAGTAGACTCATCACAACAGTTAGTGAAACCATTCTGTGAACACATGAAACAAAAATAGTAACTGTTCCCAATAGATTGATCAACAGTCACTACAACCAGTCTATTAACAAGACATTCACGTGTGGGGGTGGGGGTGGGGGGGATTAGCAAACCTGTTGCTTAATGGTGGCTTCAGCGGCTTCGACTGCTTTCAGAACCTGAAACAACCCATCATTGTTCTTGGGATTATTTGAATCATTCAAATTCCATCCCGCAAGTTTAGGCACCAAACTATCCCCTCCATTTTCCATCTCCCTCTCTCTCTCTCTCTACTCCCTCAGCCCTCTGCCTTCAACCGTCCAACAATTGTCTTCTTTACTACAAGAAAATTCAAAAGAGGCATAAAAACCCAATTTCTATCAGAAAATGGTATAAATAAACCATGATAGACACAATTTTGACATATTTATTTCCCCATTATTTAAACAAAACAAAACCAAAATCAAAGAAAACAACAGAAATGAAACAAAACTCCAATAGCCATATGAATAAATAACATAATAAAAAGAACCTTTAGAATAAGGAATATTACATGTTCTGCTTTTAATCAGCTTTATTTTAAACAAAGTTAACTCAGAATTTCCGTCTAACTGCCATTGGTTTTTTCTTTATTATCTTTAAATCATTTTGTTAGTATTTTTCTTTCTTTTTTCGTGAGAATACTACAGATGGGGGTGTTAATTGTTCGGCTTTTGATTAGACCAAAATCAAATTAATTTAATCGGGTTTAAAAAACTTATAACCAAACTAATTTTAAAAAAAAAAGAAACATTGGTTTGATTCTTATCAGTTTGGTTAAGTATCAATTTTTTTTTGTGAAACTGGTAACATGTATTCTTCAGCATTAAGGGTATGCTGGCAACCTCCAAAAGTGTGCTTACATAAATAGCTAATTAAAGTAAGCCTAGGAAATCAACTATCTGTATTCCATTCCCTTTAATATAATATGACCAGCTATATTATAAATTGATTATAGTAAAACAACACATACACAATACAACTATTTCAAAAAAGCATTAGGAATCAACAAATTTCTCTTTACTATCACAATATGAATGTATATGAATCTTCTATGAAACAGTGGCAAGCTCTCCCAGGCCGAAGAGGCTCCATAAGCGCAATTACACCTATGGCCCGTCAACGTACTTTTCCACTGGCAAAATGCAATATTCCAGCTAAGGCTGCACAACGCCACAACTGGCCCAACGGCAGCAACACCCAGCAGATACAGAAAAGATGGTTACACCGGAGAATGGGGATAATAAACCACTACCACCCATCCAACTCTCTCAATGAGTGGAAGGTGTGAGTAGTGGATCTAAGGCACATCAAGCTCCGACGAAGGGATTACAGTTGAAAATGAAGCTTTCAGTGGTTAAGACACCAGACTAAGCACAAGAAGGCGGTGTACAGGTGGCAGGGTAACTCACCTTCTCTATGTGGAGCATACCTACAGTGTTTGCTACTGCCAATCGATATCTAAACAAAGATAAATAACTCAGCTACTTCCTCCAGTTTTAAAAGAGTAGGTTAAGGTCAGAAAGCTAAATCCAGAAGCATCGGAACAACAAACTAGGAAGTGGGACAGTGTAATGATAGGGTATGTAGTAGGGAAGAACACCCCATTTACAGAAATGCTCAAATTTGTGCATGCTATCTGGAATCTTGTCACAGCACCTAGGGTCCTCTAAGACGAAGGATACTACATATTCAGGTTCGAGGATGAACATGATAAACAAAAGGTCCTTTAAAATGGCCCTTACACTTTTGATTCTCGGCCGATAGTTCTTAAACAGTCAAATCACAACTATCATATGGATATGGATATGGGTAAGGAGTCAATTCGACAAATGTCATTGTGGGTTACCTTCCCCAACCTACCAATTCATTACTAGTCAACTGAAAGCCTAAGTAGAATTGCAAACCATTTGGGGAAACAGAAACCAGTGTGTACTGATAAATTGACTGCTTAAGAATGAAGGATC
This sequence comes from Solanum lycopersicum, assembly GCF_036512215.1. NCBI lineage: Eukaryota > Viridiplantae > Streptophyta > Magnoliopsida > Solanales > Solanaceae > Solanum > Solanum lycopersicum. Next base: position 51,212,378 of record NC_090801.1, on the reverse strand, counting down.
TCATATGCTCAAATACTGATTAATTTGAATGTGACCCAACCCCTGCCTGAAGTAATGTTTATTGAGGAGCCTAATAGAGAATAAGAGGTGGACTATGACTGGTGGACTAAATATTGCGATGAGTATATGATCATAGGTCACGAAACTGAGTATTGCGGTCTGATCACTAAAGCTCCACCTCCCAAAGTAGTATTCAAGACACAAGGGGAAGAAACAGGCACCAAGTCAGTGGCAAGCAAAACTATAGTCATTAGACAGCCAGAAACAATCATACCTCCGGAAAAGCCTTCTGATTCAAAAGCTATACTACGGGATAAGTTCCTGAGCACAGATACAAGACAGAAGCAAGGAGAAATGGCAGCTGAGACACCAGGGGGAGATAACCTTCACGGCTGATGAACATACTGACCTGACCTCAGTTTACTGGGGTTTGTGGATGAGTATGCAGAATAAAAGGGTCCTGAGCAGCCCTCAGAGCCTTCTGTTTTTGGAATATAAGAGGGCTGAACCAGCCCTATAAGCACAAGGAGTTGAAACCCTTTTTGCTTAAGAATAAGATAGATCTCTTAGCTGCTTGGCGACTTAAAAACAAAGGAGCTGACGAAGTTAAAAAGTTCCTGGGAGCTGAGTGGCCTTCAGTAGAGACGAGACCACAAAACCCACGAATCAAAGAAAAACCCTTAAGAAACCACAGGTATTGAAGTGACGATTTTGAATAGAGATATTTTATTCCACAAAATCGTCACTTGAAACTAAGTTATGGTGTTCCAGGTCTTATTGAATCCCTCATCAAAAAGAAAATGACTCATTATTTTTGTACTGCGAACCCAAAAGACCAAATACGGAATTTTGTTGACCTAGAGGAAGGTATGAGACATCCCCGAGTCTTGTGATTTTAGCACTTCTGTTTTTATCAACTTATGTTTAGCTTACACAAATTTTGGATAAATTGTTTGACAAGCCATGATGTGCTCAAACTTTTATTGTTGAACTTTAATTGGTCTTAGCCTAAATGCGTAACCACATGCATGGTCTTGACATACACCGAGTTAGAAGCATAATTGTTTTCTTTGCTCGAGTGCATCCCACCTAATTAGTTTTGTCTACACGTCTTGGTAACAGTTAATTAAAGTTAATTATTAGAACAATTTTGGCCAAGATGTGACGTTGTAAGTATCCCATGAAAGATAAGTAACAGAATTCTTAATCGAAACAAACATTTTAAAATATGCCCAATGCTCATCTAGCGTTTGAGGCATTTGTTCATCTCTTGTAATTCGAGACAACTAAACTTATACATCATTTCACTCTTTCTTATTATTCAAAACGAGCCTTGGATCAATCCGCAACTCATCTTGCTCTCTCACAATTAATGGGACCTTCGACATGTCATACTTCGAAAATAAAGCCACCAGCAGCAATCCAATATTTCACGATTGCCCATAATTAAACATTCAACGAGAATAATTACAAAGATAATTTAAATATCCAATGTGTAAAAACACAATTATTTACTCAAACTTATTTAACATGTAATCTGCTCAATTGCTAAACATGCTCATTGAATTTTCTCAAAGAAGATTATTATGAAATGAACTAGACACAAAAGCTCTATAAGACCTCCAACGTTAGCTTTATAGCTTCTAAAATCTTCAAGTCTTAAAAAGCATTATATTTCTAAATTCTAGATAAACTTAACTTCTATGTTAGCTCATTAACAGTAAAGAAATAACAAAATTATGCAGTCTTTTAATTGATTAGCATGGATTCCAATTAATTTTTAGTCCAAAATCAAAACCCAGGATCAAGTCTCGATAGCTCACTTTTGCACATTCATAAGTATAGAAGCAAGTGTATCAAAAACAGAACTAATATGAAACATTCAACTTAATCAACCCTCAAACAAGTATAACAAATAAATCACAAAAAAAATGCATTTAACACATAAGAATAAAAATCAACGCCAAAACAAGCTGTAATAGAAAGAAATGAACCTCGCAAAATAAATTTTTGAGCCGTAAACAGAGACCTCCAATGGAGCCTTAATGTTCCCAATGAACTCGACAAGATTCTGAATTATTTTTTCTTAACGAAACCGCACTTGTTCTGACTGAAAAATCTCGCGGATCTAGAATAATCCAACTGTTTTTTTTTTGTCAATGAAACAGATTAATCAATGACAAACGACGGTCTGTGAGGCACAGGAGGGGATATTTTGGAGATTGAGAGAGATGGTGGATTTGAGGTTAGTCTTTCGATTTCCAGGTAGAGAGTTCACCGGATTTAATGGATAAACCGTCGTAGAGCAACAGTAGTGCCGTCGTCAAACTCCGGCGAGCACGTGAGCCCTGTGTCTCTCTCCTATCCGTGCTCTCTGTATCTATCTCTATCCCACGAAGTACAGAAAATTGCTAAGTTTCCATAGTTTTCTTCTTTCTCCGATCTCCCAATCGCTCTCCCATATCTGTCTTATCTAAATTTTTAGGTCTTCCTTTTCAGAATTTCAGAAAATTGAAGAAGAAGAAGAAGGGCAGGTTAGGTTTAGTCGGGGTTTTTTCTAAGTAACCATTGACCCCCTAATTGTAATTGGAATGACTTCAGAAATAAAAAGGAAATTACGTAGGCATAATATCATACAAGAAATGCACCTTTGTTTTCCATTGTATTGTTTTCCATTTAATATAATCGCATTGTTAGTGTATTTTTTTTTTATTGTGTTTGTTCTTATTATTTAATAATTAAATTTATTTTTTTTATAGTAATTCTATCTATATCACATTTTTCATGTAGATTTATTTACTTTTTCTTTTATAAATTTAATTTGTTTTATTTTATGTATCGTTGAAATCTATTATTAGGTAATTACGAAAATATCAATTTTATCTAACAATTAATTTGATTTTATTGCGTTGTTATCTTAATATTTTATTCTTATTTTATTTTTACTTATTATTTAATATTTATAATTTATTCTTTTTTCTAACTTTCCATAATAGTTTTACCTCGTACTTTACTTTCTTGTAGAATTATTATTCAGTGGATATATGATCGTATACAATGATGGAGAATGAAACAATTTATCCAAACATTGTATTCATTAGAACAAAACAGTACGATACGATGCAATACAATACATTATGAAACAATAATGTAATAATCATTCAAACAAAATGTTAACGTGATACACGCATTTACACAGCACGTAAACTAAACTAGCGATATCAAATTAGAGTTAAGGATAACAAATACAACTATATCATTTCAATTTTACAAGTTTCATATATGAAAGTTACCTACATATACTACCACCAAATATTTATCGACACACACTTTAACTATCAATTATTCACTTTTTCTATTTGCATTTTCAAACAATTGATAGCTGGGGTGTGTTTCAACAAATATTTGGGGATAGTGTAGACTCAAGAGTCATGAAGACACCTAAAAATCAAAATGATTTTTTGAATTTCTTACATGAATTATCACGTGTGTGCGTTACCTACATAAACTATCACCAAATGTTTGTCAAAAAAATATACCTTAATTATCAATTATTTATTTATTTTTTATATTTTAGTTGTGTCCAAATAAACATTTCGTGATATTGCAGATAGAAAACTCACACACCTTACAATTCATATATAATGAAGGAATAATTAATTTACATAAAGCATAATTACATCCTACACCAATATTTAATAGTAATTAATAATACTCCCTCTGTCCCTATTTACTTGTCCATATTATTTCCTCTTTTAGATGTTCCTATTTACTTGTCAATTTTGACAAATTAAGAAAGCACCAAAAAGATTTTCTATTATACCCTCATTTAAACTTCTTGAAAATTTATAAATTTCAATTCATCCTTTTTGAAATCATATTTAATAAGCGTAGAATCGTAACTTCACTATGTTAATTATTGCTTACTTAATATGTGTGACTTTTCTAAAAACTAAATAGGAACAAAAAGAATATTAACATAACGGAGTTGTGGATGCCTCAATGACCGAAAAATAACATTTTTCGAAAGCTATTGATTGCATCCAGCTCTATGTATTTTTTTTTTGGTTATAAAATTACACACCTAATAATAAAAAGAAAATGAAAAAAAAAACATATCGATTTTTCACATGAGTTGGATCATTCAGTAAATTTTGTTAAGTTGAACAATACAATTAATTAGTTGGTTTGTTAAAAGTTTGTTAGTTAGTTTTAAAGATAGTTTCTAATTAATTCTAGTTAGTTGGAAAGATGTATATAAATAGTAGAATATCTTGTGTAAATGACCAAGTCGGTTAATACATTTTTTTCTCACTGTTTCTTCCATTCTTTTCTTCATCTCACAATTATTCTCTCAACTGTCATAACAATGGCAAGGTAGCTATCACTCAACATGGTATCAGAGCCACCAATACTCTAGCTGCTAGAGAGAGTTTTTTTGTTGTTCTGCATCATTCAAATTGGACGAACAGTGGAATACCGACGTCGGAGATAATCGGAAACTATGGTGGATGCAATTAGGTCATCGGAGGTGCGAGACAACTCCAATCGAGAACAGATCGACAAATTCACTGATATACATCCAAGGAATCCTTTATATCTTCATCCATCTGATACTCCAGGTAGCATTTTAATCCCTCAACAACTTACTGGTATAGAAAATTATACTGGGTGGAGTAATTCTATGAGAGTAGCATTGTTAGCTAAGAATAAAATTGGATTTATTGATGGTACTTGTTGTAAACATCACTACAAAGGAGATCTGAATCATGAATGGGAGAGATGTAATGCTTTTGTGCTATCGTGGATCACAAACTCTGTTTCGAAGGAATTAGCAAATGGCTTAATGTTTTCATCAAATGCCCATAATGTTTGGAAGGATCTGAAAGAGAGGTTTGACAAACGTAATCTCACTAGAATATACCAGGTTCATCGCGAAATCAGTACAATGAGTCAAGGAACTTTTACAATTTCTGAGTATTATTCCAAATTGAGAAATCTTTGGGATGAGTATGTATCATTGGTTCCTTTACCTGCTTGTGAATGTGATAAGTACAAGGTATATGCAGAACATATGGAAAACCAGAAGCTGATGCAGTTTCTAATGGGACTCAATGATAATTTTGCCCAATCAAGGAGTCAGATTCTTATGACTGTTCCAAGTCCTAGTTTAAACCAAGCTTATAATCTGATAATGCAGGATGAGAGTCAAAAGGTGCAATCTAGTTTGATATCGAATTGTGTTCTACCTGTACAGAAGCTTAATATCCTTGAGACTACTACTACTGCTACTGCTTTAGCCTCCTTACAGAACAATAAGTTCAAGCCAGAAGCTGGGGGATTGTATTGTGACTATTACCATTTAAAAAACCATACGAAAGCTAACTGTTACAAGTTGATCGGCTATCCTCCAAACTACAAGTTTCAGAAGAAAAGAGGTGTGAATGATAGGAGCTTCAGGGGTCAGAATTTTGAGAATGATAGAGTGCATGGGACCAATTGAAGAACTCAAGCAAATTTTGTGAACTGTGCTGAAAATGATCATGAAATAGGGGGACAACTTGGTGCTCCTGACATTTCTTCATTTCAAGCAGCACCAAATTTCACTCCTGAACAATATAATCATATACTGAAAATGATTGATAAAGACTCGTCTTCTCAGAATGTTGTTGCCAACATGGCAGGTATAGCTCATGAAGCCTCCTCTACATTTAGTACATTCAATGCTTGTTTTCCTACAGGTCATGATACAGTTCCTTGGGTTGTGGATACTGGAGCAACTCATCACATGGTTTCTAGCTTGGATGTTCTTTTTAGTCCAAATATGGTTTCATCTGAGTCCAGCAATGTCCATTTACCAAATGGTCAAACCACTATTGTTACTCACAGAGGTTCTGCCACACTATTTGACACCAATGACCTGCATGATGTCTTATATCTCCCTCACTTTTCTTATAATCTCTTGTCAATCTCTAAACTCACTAAAGAACTAAATTGTTGTGTTTGTTTCTATTCCAATTTTTGTCTTTTCCAGGACCTTTGCAATGGCAAGGTGAGGGGGATTGGTAAGGAAGAAGGAGGTCTCTACATACTTCCATCTACCATAAGGCCATCACTTGCCACTGTTGATCCTTCACCACCGGTTGCTACTGTTTTTCAGTCAACTGCTTCATCTACATCTAATCCATCTACGTCCAATCCATCTGATATATCTCTTTGGCATCTCAGACTTGGGCATGCTCCTGCCACTGTACTCAAGAAAATTGATTTTTTGAAGCCTCACCTTCAAAATAGTATTTTTCATTCTTGTTCCATATGTCCTCTTGCAAGGCAAACTAGATTTCCTTTTCCTCATAGTGTTACAAAAACTGTATCTCCTTTTGAACTTCTTCATATGGATGTTTGGGGACCTTATAAACAATGTACTTATAATGGTCATAGATTTTTTCTTACCATTGTTGATGACTATTCAAGAATGACTTGGATTTTCTTGTTGAGATTTAAAAGTGAAGTTGTCAATTTCATTACAGCTTTTTTAACTCTCATTAAAACTCAATTCTCAGCTTCTGTCAAGAGTGTTAGATCAGACAATGGTCTTGAATTTGTTAACAATCAATGCAGTACTCTTTTCTCTTCCCTTGGGATAATTCATCAAACTTCTTGTATACACACACCCCAACAGAATGGTATTGCTGAACGAAAGCATAGACACCTTCTTGAAATAGCTAGAGCCATTAGATTTCAGGCACACATACCTCTGAAATTTTGGGGAGAATGTGTACTTACAGCCACTTTTCTCATAAATAGACTTCCTTCTTGTGTTTTAGGTGGGAAATCTCCTTATGAATTGTTTCACAAACAAGCTCCTAAACTCAATCATTTGAGAGTTTTTGGTTGCTTGAGTTATGCTACCAATTCTGTCACTTCTGATAAATTTTCTCCTAAGGTTATTCCTTCTGTGTTCATGGGATATTCAGACACACAAAAGGGATACAAGTTGTATAACATTGCTTCTGACACCTTTTTTGTGAGTAGAGATGTTCTTTTCAGAGAAACTGTTTTCCCTTTCAAACATCCCAAACACACCTTCTTGGACTCTATCCCTCCTTCTCATACTTCCTCTTTCCCATCATTTTCAGGTGGTTATCCACATCCTGCAGATGATATTTTCCTTCTCCCACTGCTTCACCTTCTTCTGCATCAGTCCCTCTTGACTTTCCTTCTCATACTCTTGAAGTTTCACACATTATACCTTCATCTGTTCCTACACATTCTACATCCAGTACTTCTATTACTACTTCATCACCTAGAAAGTCTTCTAGAACAGTTAGGCCCCCCATTTGGCATACTGATTATGTCACCACTTCTAAAACTCCTCATTCTATCTCTAATTTCCTGAACTACACCTCCATACATCCACATTATTATGCTTACCTTTCAACCTTTTCTTCTTTCCCTTCTGAACCCTCTTCCTTTGATCAAGCTGCACAACACAGTGGTTGGATCCAGGCTATGAATCTTGAAATTCAGGCTCTCACTAACAACCACACCTGGGAAATTGTTGACTTACCTGCAGGTAAACATCCCATTGGGTGTAGGTGGGTGTACAAAGTCAAGTATAAGGCTGATGGTAGTGTTGAGAGGCTCAAAGCTCGACTTGTGGCTAAGGGGTTTACACAACAGGAAGGTTTAGATTATCATGATACTTTCTCTCCGGTTGTTAAAATGGTAACTGTGAGATGTGTTATTGCCTTAGCTGCTCAGTTCAATTGGACTCTTTGTCAAATGGATGTTTACAATGCCTTTCTTCAGGGTGATTTGTTTGAAGAAGTTTACATGACTCTACCACCTGGTTTTGGCAGCCAGGGGGAGAATAAAGTGTGCAGGCTGCTTAAATCATTATATGGTTTGAAACCGGCCAGTAGACAGTGGAATTTAAAGCTTACTACTGCACTTATACAGTCAGGGTTCACTCAAAGCAAACTGGATTATTCCTTGTTTACAAAGAAGGATACAACTGGTGGCATGGTTATCATTCTTGTGTATGTAGATGATCTTTTAATTACAGGAAATAATGAGGTGTTAATTCAGGAAGCTAAAGATATTCTACATCATAATTTCAAAATGAAGAACTTAGGAGAATTGAGGTATTTTCTTGGAATCGAATTTGCAAGATCTAAGAAGGGTATATTAATGAATCAGAGAAGATATGCTTTAGAATTGGTGGCAGAATGTGGTTTATCTGGTGGCAAAGTAACCACAACTCCACTTGAACAAAATCAGAAGCTTACAAGTCTTGAATATGACAAACAATTCAATCTCACTAATGATGCTGAGCTAGATGACAGGAGAGTATATCAGAGGTTAATTGGGAGACTTTTGTATTTGGCCATGACAAGACCTGACATTTCTTTTGTTGTTCAACACTTGAGTCAATTTATGCATGCTCCTAAGAAGTCACACTATGATGCAGCATTACATGTTGTAAGATATATCAAAGGACAACCTGGTTTGGGATTACTGATGAGTAGTAAGAAAACAGGAAAGATTGATGCCTTTTGTGATGCAGACTGGGCATCTTGTTCATTGTCAAGAAGGTCAGTAACAGGTTTTGGAATCAAATTTGGAGAATCTCTGATTTCATGGAGATCCAAAAAACAAAGTACAGTCTCCAGAAGTTCAGCAGAAGCTGAATACAGGAGTATGGCGACAACTGTAGCAGAGTTGGTATGGTTACAAGGTTTATTGCAGGAGCTTGGAGCATCAGTTGAGCTGCCAATGGAGTTGCACTGTGATAACAAAGCAGCAATGCAAATTGCTTCCAATCCCATGTATCATGAGCAAACAAAACATATAGAGATAGATTGTCACTTTATCAGGGAAAGGCAAGATGGTATGGTGAAGACAGAGTACATAGCAAGCAAAGATCAGATGGCAGATATTTTCACCAAAGCGTTGGGGAAACAACTGCATAGTGATATGTTGTTCAAGTTGGGAATGTTGGATATCTTCCACCATCCAACTTGAGGGGGAGTGTTAAGTTGAACAATACAATTAATTAGTTGGTTTGTTAAAAGTTTGTTAGTTAGTTTTAAAGATAGTTTCTAATTAATTCTAGTTAGTTGGAAAGATGTATATAAATAGTAGAATATCTTGTGTAAATGACCAAGTCGGTTAATACATTTTTTTCTCACTGTTTCTTCCATTCTTTTCTTCATCTCACAATTATTCTCTCAACTGCCATAACAATGGCAAGGTAGCTATCACTCAACAAATTTAAATATCAATATACCTTAAAATACGATTAAACTCGCATTATGAGCATGTTGTTGGGTCATGTAGAAGTTGGCAAAGAAACTTTGAATGGCGATAGCAAAAATAGGTTATAATAAATAAATAAATAAGAACTCATAATATATTAAACTGAATCAATCAATTGACTTAAGTATAAATATATATTTTTTTAAAAAATTTTTAAAAGAATATATTTTTCCTAAATAAAATTTCCTTTAAGAACTACATTATGAATGTTATTGTATTGTTGTAGAAAAATCCTTTTTAATCAATAAAAGTTAAAAATACTTTTTCATAAAAAAGAGTTAACCTAATTAATATAGAAGAATTTTTTCCCCACAAACTATTTACTAATCTATATATAAATATAAATGAGGATCATAGAGAAGGTGATGTGGCACCTCTCTATGACCTCCATTCATTTTTTCTTATTTTTCTTCTTTTACTTGATATTTTTTCTTTATTTTTTTAATTATTTTTTTTTATAAATTTATATCTCTTTAATTATATAAATTATATTTTTAAATTAGTATTAATAATATTCATAACCCTCAAACCTTTCATATTCATAACCTCTTAAACCTTTCATATTCATAACCTCTTAAACCTTTCATATTCATAACTTCTAATTATTTAATGTAATAGGTTACATTAACACTATAAAATTACACTAAAATTGTGTGTTATTTGTAGTCATCTTTGGGTAGAGAATTAGTGGAAGGAATGTTACAATATTTGTAAGCTTTGAGGTGCATTGTTTTTTTAAATATTATTTCATATATTACTTTTAATTAGCAAGTAAGGCTAATATGTCATCATATTTTTATTTCTTCAAGATAAATTATTTTGTTTTGTTATCTTTGAGATTTATTTTATGACTAATAATGTATTTGTTATTATTTTTCTTGACTCTTGTATATAGGATGAAATGATAACATCAAGCAATGAAGATTAATGGATTTTGAGTTATATATATTGATTATTTGTCCAAAATGATTATGTAGCAGAATTTATGATTAAATGTAATTTTTTCTTATCCTTTATGAGATGTAATATTTTAATTTGTTAACTTTGAGATTCATTTTAGGACTAATAATTTATTTGTTATTGTTTTTTTTTTACTATTATATATAGGATGAAATGAAAACATTAAGAGATGGAGATTAATGGATTTTGAGCTATATAGTGATTATTCTTTATTTTTTAGGTCCTTAAGAAGTAATGTTTTTATTATATTATTTCTTTTTGAATTATTTATGTTTTGTCAAAAATGATTATATGTGTTTAAATGTAATTTTCTCCTTATTCTTTATCTTCTTTTTTATTTTGGTAGATAATTTTTTAACTTATTTAATCAGATTTGCCGATTATAGAAGATATATCTATAATGAAAATGGTTAGACATTCTTGCATAATTTGAGTTTACAAGGAAAAATAATTTGATATGTCTAATATAATTACAACTCTTTCTTTGTTGAATCATATATTAATATTATTTGTTTATGTTCATGAAGATAGAAATCTGAGTTTTTTTTAAAAAAACATCTAATTTATTCTCCTTAGACCTCTATATGATTTATAGATAATTTAACTATATATAATGATAACACTCTTCAAAATAATTATTTGTTTAGGTAAATTCATCTCTCACTTTTTTTATTGATGATATTAGTTTATTGTGTTTGTGATTTATAATATTTTAAAACATAAAAGTAGAAATCGATATGCTACTTAAAAAAATATGTGAACATATACTTTCATAATCCGGTGAAACAATTTTTATTAATAAAAATGACAAATCATAAAAATGTAAAGTTAATTTATTATTTTTAAAATACACATGGTTTTATCAAAAAAAAAATTATTTATTAATATGTAAAATTACAATTCTTAAATTTTTCATTTTTGTTGTTTTTCTTAGAATATTTCAAGTTGTTTATTAATAAGTCTTTATATTTTCATGTTTGTTATTTTTCCGGAGTTCTAAAGTTATTTCAAAATTATGATTAATTTATAATTTTAAAAAAATTTAGTTGTTTTCCTACCTATCTATTTACTTATAATAAAATATTTGTCTCAATAACTCTAATTTGTTTGTTTTTCATTTTCTATAATTAATGTACTTTATTAGTGTAATAATGTACAAATATTACTCTTATTATGTTACAAAAGTTCAAAGTCATATTATCTCTTAATTAATGTGACTTTTTGTTTTTAGGAATTTATTATGTTAAATGTAATATTTATTTAAAATGTGAAAAATATTTTTTAATATTTTGTGTTTAGGCCAAATAAAATTAAAAGAAATAGAAATTGTGCATGTGTCATTTTTTTGAATCTTTTTTCGTAGGTAATTCTCTCTTTTGTTCTCTTTTATGTTATTTTTAAATTTTATATTTTTTCCAATATAAGTTGTCCAAAAAATAATTGGATATCTAAACCTTAAGTATAATGATGATGATGATGATGATGATAATAATAATAATAATAATAATAATAAGTATGAAATTTAACTAATTAAGATTTTTAAACTTTTCTTTATTTAAAATTAATTATTAAAAACTCATTAATACAAATATTAAATTAATCTAATATTGTACAATAAAAATAATTAAAGCATGTGATGATTGGGTCATGAGGAGGACAAGTAATAGTAATTGTGGATAATGATTTATAATAGTGTTGGCTAACTATATAGTCATGAATATTAACTATTAATAGTAATCCGAGTTATACATTGCCAAAAAATTATACTAAGAATATAATTTATAAAATTACAAATAAGCATAAAAGAACGATTAGATGTAAAGTTTACATAAATATATATAAATTATACTAAGAAAATCTCAAATAAAAAAGAAAAAAATGATCACAAGTTTACATTTAAGTAGTTCTAATATCACCCAATTCTTATTACCTTCCCTTTTCTCTATAAAATTTATTTTTAATATTTAACTTTTCGAAGTTCACATATATTGATTTCTTAATAAATTTCATATTTAATCTAAATATTTTTCATAGTTTTTCTTCTATAAAATTATGTGACTAAAAAAAATTCTTTTTATTAAAGTAATTATTGATATTAATATGTAATTTTATTTTAATCTTTTTCATAACCGCGTGAAGCGCGGCTAAGTACACTAATTAATAATATAACATAGATTTCAAATGAACTAGATTCAAACTAATGATTCCTAAATATTAGTATGAGTTAAGTACTAATAAGTTTTTTAAGGCCTTGTTTCTTTGCATTTAATGATAGGTCTAGATCTTAATCATTCATTTTCAACTCATCAAGTACATTTGTCTTTTTAGGTCAGAAACTTAATCATTCAGTTTCTTACAATCATACTAGCTGTCACGATCCAAATCCGGGCCGCGACTGGCACCCACACTTACCCTCCTATGTGAGCGAACCAACCAATCTAAACCTTAACATTTCAATATTCAACATCTATTATTCCCAAAACCTGGAAGTCATCATCACAAGAACATCTACTTTAAACTACTAATTCTAAGAGTTTCTAAAAGCTAAAAATACATAAGAAGCTAGTCCATGCCGGAGGTTCAAGGCATCAAGACATGAAGGAGAAGATCCAGTCCAAGCTAGAAGTGTTAGCTCACCCTGAAGATCCGGTGTGACGAAGACTGGCTTGAGTTACTGTTGAGTCGAAGGTGACGGCACGTTTGCTGCACTCCACAAATAACAAGAAGAAAACATAAAAGTAGGGGTCAGTACAAAACACGGGTACTGAGTAGATATCATCGGCCAACTCAAAATAGAAAACAGTATGTATTAGGCAATATCATAAAATCAACTAATATCCTTAGCATGCAGCATTTATAGTTACCATAACCCTTGGTTACAACACCAAGCACATCAATGAGGACTCACACCTCCTCATCATACTCATTTGGGAATTTAGTTCATTAGATTGGATATATTATTATATTTCAAGATTCATTATCTTTATTCCCCTCGTGTCGGTACGTGACACTCCGCTCCTCAATATACTATCCTGGTGTCGGAACGCGACACTCCGATCCATATTCTATCCTGGTACCGGAACGTGGCACCCGATCCATATTCTATCCTGGTGTCGGAACGTGACACTCCGATCCTCATATACTATCCTGGTACCGGAACGTAGCACCCGATCCATATTCTATCCTGGTGTCGGAACGTGACACCCGATCCATATATTCTATCCTGGTACCGAAGCGTGGCACCCGATCCATATTCTATCCTGGTGTCGGAACGTAACACCCGATCCATATTCTATCCTGGTGTCGGAACGTGACACCCGATCCATATTCTATCCTGGTACCGGAACGTGGCACCCGATCCATATTCTATCCTGGTGTCGGAACGTGACACCCGATCCATATTCTATCCTGGTACCGGAACGTGGCACCCGATCCCCTAATCTCACCACTTTCGTTCATCAAGCCTTCTTTTATACCAAGGCATCATCATTAACAAGTAGATTAGGGTTTCTTTTCAAGATTTGGGATTCAATAGCTTCATCATGCTTATTTATTCACAATTACATAATCACATAATTCATGCAAGCATACAATTAAGCATATAGAAGGTTTACAATACTACTAACACATATCATTCGCTATTAAGAGTTTACTACGAATAGCATGAAATAACCATAACCTACCTCCACCGAAGAATTGCGATCAACAAGCTATCTTCTCAAAATCCTTGCTATCCTCTTCGTTTCTCTCTCTCTCTACTCGTTCTCTTTCTTTTTCTGTCTCTCTTCGTTCTTTATATTTTTCTTATTCAAACCCTCTTTCTTTTACCCTAATTAGTATATAATTAAGAATAAAAGATGGCAATAATACCCCACTAATTAACTTAGGGTTACCTCTTTTAACCCCCAAGAATTTGAGTTATTAATATAAACCCACGAAATCTATAATTAAGGAAAGAATAGTCCCAAAACGTCCCTTAAAACGTGTAAGGAAATCCGATTCTGCCTGGGATTTGCGCAACCTGTGACGAGCCGTCGTGCCTGCGACGGTCCGTCCTGCAGGTCATCGCAAGGTTCAGAGACCCAATATTTCCACCAAGGGTTTGTGACGGTCCGTCACACCTGTGACGGTCCGTCCTGCCATTCCGTTACGAAGTTCAGAGAGTCGATTTTCAGTACCCAATTTCAGATTTTCTAAGTGTTTTTAAACGAGACCCTGCAACGGTCCGTCGTGCCCATGACGGTCCGTCGTGGGTTCCGTCGTCTCAGCCTGTTTTTCCAGAAATAAAATCTGCTGTTCAAAACGACTAAGCAGGTCGTTACAAACACACACATCAAGTTCCAAATAAATAGTTAAAATTTGAAATAAAGAGTTGTATATTTGAAGGTGAAATAAAAAAAAGTCAAAACTCCATTTTTTGGGAAATTTATTTTTGTTTAGCGATAAACAATGAAAGTTGTAGTCAAACTCTTATTCAAGATTCTAATCGAGAAAGAATATATCCAATTAAATAAATATCGTTTCGTCTAAATAAGAAACAAAAGAAATACAACACAACTTCATTGTTTTGGTTTGTTGTTTATTTTTATTTTTTTTTCTTAGATAAAATAGCAATTTTAGGAAGTGTTTCTTTTTACTGATTTAGCTTTAGGATAAATAAACATTACTTTTCAAGAAGATATTAAAAATAAAAATTGAAGTTTTTTGAAATTTAGAATTTTGAATAGTCTAAAAAAGTTATAGTTCATAAATATTAGTAACTCTAGTAAAACTCAATTCAAAATCAAATCAAAATATTGATGCTAACAAAAAGAAATAATTTAACTTAACACTAAGAATGACAATAATGTTAAATATTTCTTCTTTAGTTTTATATCGATTTAGACATTTAAAATACTTAACCTAAATTTAATCTTTCTTTAATATTTTATCATGTAATCAATCCTTATTAGATTTACTTTGAATTGACTTAAAAAAGACAACTTTTAAATTAAAATTAAAAAGTCAAACTGAAATAACTTTTAAATCAAAAAATAAAACGTAAAGGGATAACTACTTTTGATTTTTAATTTATTTAAAGTTATTTCAAACATATTTTAAGTTATTTTTAATCTTGTCAAATATTTTTAAACTTATTTTAAGATTTTTTTTTGTCAAACACTTCCAGTTGTCAAAAAAGTGACTTAAAAGTAGGTTTGACCAACTTTCAAGTCAATACAAACAACCTAGTGCTTCTAAATTATGATCGTTTCATTATGACTTATTAATTTGTAATTTTATTTTATGCGATTTTATTATTATTTTTTGTTGAATATTTGTCATCACGCATTTCATATATTTTGTGCGATTATATTTTTTAAGAAACTCGTTAGATAGTTATATTTTGTTAGATTAAAAGAAATATTTGGAGCACAAGTTAATTATATTTTTATATGAGTATTTTATAGAAAAAAACGAACCCCCCCACCCCCCCTCCCGGAAAATTTCAAGGTTGAAAAACTCAAATTTTATTAGTTTTCTTTGATTCATAAATTTATAAATTCAACATAAATAATTTGATTTGATATTTAAAAATCCTAAACCAACTTGGTCATGTACCTCTAATCTCAACCAATATCTATTTTAGTTCGAGAAAATATATGATAGTTTTCTCATATTCCTTCCTCGCGATTGCAGTATTAGAGTGACATGCTCAAAATACTTGTCATAAAATATTAATCTTTCTCAGGCAAAAGGCATAAGAAAACATCTATTTTCAATTAAACAACAAGATTGAATTAAATTCGATCAGTAATATTATTGTCATATTTTTTTTAAAAAACTATAATATTTAGGGTTAGCTTGCGCACACATTAATTAAATGAAAAAAAAATTAAATAATGTTTTTGTCTCTACTGAGATTTAAACTTAATATCTCATGATTCTCAACTCATTTCATTATCCACTATGTTTTATCGAAAAATGATTTCGAAAATAATTCGTTTTATTTTAAAGGTATTTTTGACTTTTAAGAGTTGCCACTTAATTTTTAAAGAAAAAATCAAGAAAACTTATTTTCTAAACAACTTAAAACAGAAAAAATTGTTTGAAAATTATTTTAAGGGTTCGGGATTCCTATTAGTGTCTTAGGAAGGTGTAAGGCACCTAAGACACTCCGTCAAACACGATTTTCCGGCGATTAACTTATTTAACTATTTTGCAATTTTGAAGTTGAATCTTTATTAGAATTTTACTTTAGCCAAATCCACAAGTTGAAATATTTATTGTTTATCTTGAATTTTTGCGAGTTCATTTCAAAGCTTAACTTTATTAGAGTTTCATCTAAACAAGTCATGAATTCGAAATATTACCATTTTTTCAGACTTAGTTTTAATTTTTTAATTTTGATAAAATGAAACGCGTTCAATGGGGTTTGGATTTTTCTAACCCTAACTAACGACATTCAAGCAAACATATAAACAAGTAACGGGGGAGGTGAGAGAGAGAGAGATTTGGGTCTAAACTCGGTTCTGTTCGCCTTGACCGAATGTTGGACCCACCTGCTTTTGGGTTTTTTAACCCATTTTTGTACCTGTCCTAATCTAAACATACAAACATAATTATAGGAAAATAAAAAAAAACTACAAGGGCTTATGCCCATTACAAATAAAATACAAAGATATAGATAAAGTAGAAAAAGTGTCTTCTAATCCTCTTCTTCCAATTTTTCAATCTTCGTGGAATCGGGATTGTGTATGAATGCCTTGATAGGTTGACTTCAAGGATAGGAACATGTGAGTCTATACTCTCTCGAAATGCAAAGAAGGAGAGTTCATGGTGAACTCAAACGGATTTTACATGCCACAAATAAACGAAAGGAATTAATATACGATTCAACGGACACATATGCAAGAAAACGAAGTAACTTAATGAGAATACATATTTTATCCAAGAAAGATGCAAAATAACAAACAACCCTGTATGATTCTAAAATGAAATTTGCAAATCATACTTATACATAAAAGGAAAGCATAGCGAATAGGTAGCCACCCACTGATTTAGCACAAGTAAAATGCCATATCTAATAACTTATATCACTATTCTCAATACATGACCATACCCTCAAATTAAAACCCAATTGACTAAACTTGTTCTAAGCATAAACAAGTTATTGGAAACAAACATGCTATCTTGTATAGGACATCAAATCAATTCAATATAAACATTTAGCATCCTAATGGCATATACGACAACAACAGAAGCCAACAGAATACTTGTTTTATATGCATGTGCACAAGAAAGCCATGTATCTAGGAGAAGGACAAATGCAATTACACCTCGAAATCATATCTTATGTTCACGGCAACACAGACCCCGTACTCGACATTCAAATGTTTACATGATTTGACCCAGCACAAAGAAGGACCAGCCGAATCGATTAGCAGTGAACCCAACGAGATATTTACGAGCATATAAAATCAACATGATATTTCGATGGAAAATGGAGATTGAACAGCCAAGCACAGACCTATTGTAATGCTACACAAGCAAGACTCATGTGACAAATGTTATCTCTCGTTCATGACTTAACATCGCGAAAACTCGGAAAGAGAGAGCAAAACGATTCAGAAAAACGCATTGGTGCAGCAAGACCCAACGAGAAACTACCGTATACATCATATTCAGGGGGAAACCAGATAACTAAACACGTTCATAACTGGACACGATCAAAATGGAAAGGAGGATGCAGCGATACCGAGACTGGAACAAGCAGCAACGAGCGACCTCACACTCGAACCTAGCGACGGAATGCGCCTTCTTCTTCCTCTCTAAAGGAATACCCACTAGTTTCCAAGGAAATGGAAATGTTCTCTTTCTGGAAAAAAAAAATCCGCTTGAGGAGGAACTTATAGCCCCAGCGACCTCTCTTCTTTGCAACAGAGAGAAGGGAGAATAGCTTTTCGGACAGTCTTTATAATCACTGCCTAAAATTTCAATCTCCTAAGCTCAAAAACACAGTGAAGCCAAGGATTTCTATCTCAAATTTCGACCTAAGATTTTCCAACAAGAGTTCCAACCTCACACAAGCTTCCGACCAAATTTTCCGACCTAAACTTTCAAAGAAAAAAAAATTCCAAAAACGTCCAACCCAAAATCGCTAATGAAGATCGACAACAGCCAACAAAAATCAATAACAGCCAAGTCGAAAGATTTTTCGAGAAAATTTCCCACCCCCCAAATCTCCAACCCCCGGACTGACGAGAACAGGGGTTTAAATAGAAAAAAAAAAAAAGGTTTTCGAGGGGAAGGCGGGCAAAACCAATTTGGCTCATTTCAAATTCGAAATTTAAAATCTTTCCCCCCACTGAAACGAATTTCCAACGGATGGGGAGGGTCGAGATCAATCTCTCGTCCTTGGCAGACGACGTGGCTCGATCTTACGTTGCCAAGGATGAGACTCGCCTGGCAAAGCTGAAAACAGAGGTCTGCCATCTGCGAGGCTGCGTATAGAGGGAGTGCAGGTTTCCGTTGTGACTTGTCCACGCGCGATGGGGAGAGGAAAGGAGAGAGAGGGACGCGTGAAGGTGAGAGAAGAGCGTGGGGGGGAAGGTCGCGCGTCTGTTTCGTGGGGGAATCTGTTGGGGGTGTGGGGAACGCGTGGGTTGGGGGAGGGGGCGCGTTTGTTCTTGGGAATTTGCTGGGTTTCTGCGTGGGGGGAAGAGGGGAAGGGAAAAGGGGGAAACGGGGCGGGTAAGGAAAAGGGTTGGGTCGGGTAGAAGGGATAATTGGGCTGGAGGGGAATGTTTAGTGGGTTGGGTTATAAGATTAAAAGGAGAAAGGGAGTGGGCTGTTGGGTTTTATTGGATTGGGTTAGAGTTTAGTATTGGGCTGGAAATTTGAATGTCCAGTTGGGTAAGTGAAAGGGAGGGAAGTGGGCTGGTAGGAAGGCCCAAAATTGGTTCCTTAAATGGATTAAAATTAAAAGATGGCCAATTTTAGTTAGATAAAAATTGGTTAAACCTTAAATGAATTCGTATTAATCAATTAACGAGTCCCCCTCTTTTTTTTTTATTTAATAAAATAGTTATCAAAATCATAAAAGTGATTCAAAAGTGTAATTTAAATTAAACTAGTTTAATGAAACATTTAAATATATCTTTTGATGGTTTTTTTTTTTGAATAATTATAAGATATACTAATTATATACATAATTATGTAAAATATATATATATACTATCTAAAGTTATGACAAGTAGCATAAAATCCACGTATTATATATATATATATATATATATATATATATATATATATATATATATATATATATATATATATATATATATATATATAATTTTTTTTTAATTTTCGCAAGATTTATAAAACTAATTAACTTAAATAATTTGAAAAATCTAAGAAGCTCGATAATTAATTTATACCGACGCGGATCAAAATTGGGTGTCAACACACTAGATCACACACTTGAATGTAATCTCAATAATATTAGTGTATCTATAACTTAAATATAGAGATAACTACACTCTAATGCAACTCATAAAATTAATGTACATAATTTATTTGAAATTTTCACTACTCACCTAAATTGACCCAATTTCATGCCTTCCACTATAATAAAACTTCACAATTTCTACCAATATTATTCTTATTAAATTTGTTTTTACAAACCCAAATCATATACACCTTATTTCTGTTACCCTCAACCACGAAAAGTAGGATAGATTTAGCTACCCAACTAACAATAGAATTAATTTGGCATAATATATAAATATGTTCTTTAACTTGGCTTCGAATCACATTTATGACCTTCAACTTTGCGTGTGCACAAGTTTGTCATTTTTTGTCCTACATAATGTCCTACGTATATTGTGTCATGTAGGACTCATGTGTTTATTTATTTAAAAGTTGGATCGTTAAATTGATTGTTTGTGCATTATGAAAGTTGGAGGTCAAAGTTAAAATTTGAAGCTAAGTTTAGAATCTAATATATATATTATGCCTATTGATTTTCCATTCCCAAAAATCATCTAGCTAAAAGATGAAGGCATTTCTTTTGCATGATAGAGTATAAATCGTATATTATTATATATGAGTGTATAAATATTTCTTATAATTTTATATAATATTGTATATCAAGCTTTTAAATATATATGTTTTTTAAAAAAAAAAAATGAAAATTTTGTATATCGTTATATACAGAATTAAGTTTTAGGCTAAAGATTTGTAATGTAAATTTTGAATTATATCTTTACAATGCAAATTAAATAATTGTATTTTTCGGAAATTTATAATTTGCTAGGACATGTGACAACTATTTAAGCGTGAATGACACCACAAAAATTAGTTATATAATAATAATAATAATAATAATAATAATACATGACTCGTTGAGAGTGGTGAAACTACAAACGACGTTGTTTGATAAATTGAAATAAAAAAAAATCTAACATTTGAAATTTATCGATTTCTGTGATGGTATACCATAATTTATAATAATTAAATATTTAACAAATTTCTTAGTACGTATATACAATTTGGACAACAAGTTATAGGAAATTTATGTAAATTTGTAACAGAGCCTATAAATGTGCTCAGGGTGAAAGTAATAATATTTACCATTATGCTAAATTCTCAATATTTATGCAACTTAATTGGTATTTAGAATATAATATGTAGAAGAAGATATGAAGTTGATCTATATATAGTGTGTTCTTCGCATGTATACATATTTCTTTTTGTTTAATTTTATGTGATAAAATTAAAACTTCAAAAAGTTCTCACTTTGTGCAGTAACTTCATAAGTGGATATTATGAAGTTAGAAATATAATTTTTACAAATAAGCTCTGAATGAGTATTGTAATAAAAGATTGATTATACATTGATGAGCCTAAATATGAAATATTGGGTGATTTAATGTAGTTTTTGAGGTGTTTTTTGGATTCAAGAGAGAAGACTCGGTTCATTTATTTTTTTTGATTTGTAGTGTATAATACTGTATATTATTGTATATGAGTGTATAGTGCCTTTTATACGTTGTATAATGTTATATATGGGTGGTATACTATTGTATATCAAGTTTCCAACCATTTTTGTAGAACAAAATATGAGTGTTATGTATATTATTGTATATGAGATGTATAACACTGTATATTAGATGTGTTCTAATTTGGCTAAAATTTTGTAATGTAAAGTTTGGGGCATATAAGTTAGGCAATTGTATTCTTTTGAAATTATCCCATTTTTTCTATGTATTTTCAAATAATTTGAATTGTTAATCATTGTGATTTGTAGTATTCTAACACAATTTTTCAAATATATAAATTTTTACAATATTTTATTTTAATTTTTGAAAGGAATTTTATGTTTAATTTTGTTGATGATCAAAACTAAAAAAAAAACTTTTAAAATCCGCTTGATATCACATAAATTGAAATAAAATAGCTAAGACATAATACATAAACATGATCCTTAATTTGACTTCAGCGGACAACTGTGCCCTCCAACTTTAAGTGTGCACAAGTAGACACTTAAACTTGTATAAAATTGAACAAGTAGACACACGTGTCCTACATGACATAATACATGTCGATGCCATGTAGGACACAACATCGACCAGATAGGATGTCATGTAGGACGAATGTGTCTATTTGTTCAATTCTATACAAATTTAAGTACCTACTTGTACATACCCAAAGTTAAGGGTCATAATTATCGACTGATATCAAATTAAGAATCATGTTTATACATTATGTCTTTAGGGACTTTTATGATTTAACATCTTTCTTACATCCAATATTCCGTGTGGGGTGGGGTTGAGTATGTGGGCCTGATTTTCTTTTTTCGGAAAGATCCTCACATATATTATTATTTTTATTACTATTGTTTCATAGAGGTAAGTTCAAGGGGTTAATTTAAACCCTATTTTAACAAAAAAAATGATATTATTTATATAAGATATTGAATTTGTTTAATTTTTTTTATATATTTAAAATATCTCTTTAATGAAAATTTTGAGTTCGTCAATGAACGCGTGAGTTGCATGGTAAAAGTTTCTTGTCCATTATATTGAGGTGGAAAGTAGGTAGTAAAAAAGATAGTGGGTATACACTTGACAATATTAGTACTATATGAACTATACATGCACGTTGATTAGTGTCAGGAATGAAATTGACTGCTTTCTCTTCTTTTAGAGCCCTAAACTTTGCTTCTATGACCTTGGTGGCGGATTTAGAATGTTCGTTCAAAGAATTCGAAAAATATGTAAACGTCTAAACAAAGTCTTTAGAAATGAAATAATTGGAATTTTTTTGAGTTTAAAACCACATTTTTAACATATTTTTTATTTTTTTAAAAAAATTTTGAAAAACAGAATTGAAAATTATATAAAAAACCGAAACTAAAAGGAGAAAAATAAAACATTATCATGGATTGAATTGAAAACTATATCGTTTATGTCAAGAAAGTTCGGGTGAACCCTCTGAATTCAACGTGGATCCGCCCCAGGTGGCCCTATATACCCAACTAATCCCACTTGTATCGAATTTTGTGTGCAAATGAGCCAAACACACATTCAATCAACTAATAAAAATTAATTGGAGTTCAGTACACTTTAGCTTTTAGCCACGAGTAGTATTAAGATGCTTTTTTTTCTAATTTTGTAATTTACAAAAGCTAAATACAAATAACTATGTTTTGTTAATTATTAGTAGATAAAACTCATTATTAACTCTTAGATGTTTCATGAACCTTGTGAGTTGCATTTTATGAGTTTTTGTTACATCTAAAGCTAGGGTGAAACAAGTGCTGATTACGAGTTATTAATATTAATGTGTATCTAGTAAAAGAAAATAATTCTGACATCCGTCGAATCAAAAGTAAACAATTCTCAATTCAAGTTACTTCTAGTTAGACACCTCATTTTTTTTAATATCTATCTCTCTTAAAACAACGTTCGATTTGATTAAAATGATTGAATCAATCAAATGACCCAACGGACATAAAACAAACTTAATTATACTTTATATCTATCCTCTGCCATGAAACCTACTTTGCATACAATTGAGACAAAAATATGAGAGTGATCAACAAGAAAATAAAAAATAAAAAAAGAAGAAGGGGACCTACCTAGCTATTATTTATATATTTTTATATATATATATATATACCCCCACTCATTTTATCTTATTAATATAATGATCTTGACATTTTCACATGGATTCATGTATGTCCACATATGAATTATTTACATACAAATAATATTTATTTTAACTTACCATTAGATTTCTTCTATGTAAACTGTCCCTACTATTCCCCTAATTTCTCTTTCACAACAATCTTTCCAACCTAGACTGAAAATAACACAACACTGTGGAATACACCTTCATTGATTCTTTGAAAAATATGGCAATGTGACCATCTAACACATGTCATTATTTCATTGGTTCAGCCAACAAAATGAAATTTTATAATCAATATAAGAAATCATTTTCATTTAAAATTGATTCTCATTGTTGCCCAGAGTACATCAATTTCAACATGTCATTTTCATTGTTTGTATTACTATAATACTAGTATCATCATTATTAATAAGCTTAACTACTTAAAAAATTATACAAGTTATTAGTGCTAATATTTGATTGATTTGTGTGCACTCACTCCCAAAAAGAACAATGATTTGAAAGTTCTAATAACCTCAACTTAGCTATAACGGCATAGTGTTATTGTCCGTTCAAGGCCTAGCACGTATGACTTTAGAACGTATCAATCCATAGTTGGTAAGGTCTGCTTACATGTATATCTAATCGCTCTATATGGAATCTCTTTTATCTTAAGTGGGGTGATACCCATATAGAGCTTTGTAATTACTTCTTCAAATTGTTTTGGTGAATCAACATAAAATTCCAGGCTACCTAGTACTTTTATTTATTTGTACCACAATATAAGGACTAAACTACATGTTCTGTTTTCTTTTCCTCCTCTCACCCCCCCCCCCCCCTACCCCACCAGGTCCAGTATCCGTATTAAGCTCTGATTAAGTTTGGACACGCACATTGCAAGACTCATTTTTATGAGCGACACTCCTAACATGATTTTTTAATTTTCAAAGTGAAATAATCGCAACCATCCCACCATAACTCGTGCGCGCCTATAGTTTGTAGACATATATAGTAACAATACTTCAGCTCCTAAATTAGGTACTGTTTCTTTAACACTTTCAGTGTGTATAAAGCAAACCCTTACAACAATTATTTTATCATAGTCCCCCTTCATTTTTTTTTTAAATGCAAAAGCAAGAAAATCAGATTAGAGCTATGTCTGATCTTGCTACTTGCAAATAAACCAAATATTTCATGTGACCCAATTTTTAGCTCAATTTTTTTTCATTAACCAAATTTCATTTAAACATGGCATAGGTTAAATATATTTGCTACAATTTTTTTTTAAATTTTTTTTGAAGTTTCATCAAAGTGTTTCATTATCAACATGGAACAATCAAGAAAACAAGATGAACCAGAGTTCAACTTAAGAGAATGGGCTCTTAAGGCAAAACTTAACAGAGAAAAAACCAATTCAAGAAGGTACTCTGCATCTTATATTAGAAGTTTTAGAGAAGAGACAAAATCTTTTAGATCAAATGTAACAATTTCAAGTACAGCTTCATCTCCTGGCTACACCTTAAGAGGTATGAACAACACAAACGAAATCTTAAATTGCGTATAAAAACAGTACTAGTTCTAGTAGTACTAATTATTATTATTTTTTTTCACTACAGAGGAAATTGATCCATCAAAATATTCTTTTACTACTGCCCTCAAAGGTGAGTTCATGATTTTTGAACAACAAACGAAATCTTGAATTGCGTATAAAAGTTTTTTTTTTTTTTTGTTTTTTTGAAGTGCAGCATTACAGGCAAAAACAATATATAGTTGGGAATACATGTCACCAGATGGATTGGCTTTGAATTCAAAATGGAATGAAGCTGAGAAATATATATGTAATCCATTATCAGGGGAAGTTCCTTTAGAATGTTTGTCTACAAAAATACTAAATGGAAGATCATTTAGACAAACAGCAAGCAGAATTACTATTTCAGGACCTCTAATTTATCCTTCTCACATTCAGAGTAGTACATCACAAGTCCACACAAAGCACCATGTGAAAAAACCTTCTTTTCCAACACATGAAGTAGTTGAAATCAAAATCCCAACTAAAGGTGACTTATGTTTTCACAGCTTCTTTTATTATCGGTCGTTAAAATGTGTGACCCTCTCATCTAGCAGTTAAACAAGGTATACTTTTATTCAAAGTTAGTTAATGGTCAAACATACTTTTTGAGAGTTTCCTAGGTTTTCACTTTTTTTTTTTTAATCTAAAATATTATCAAAATACATCTCAATTATTAACGCCGTTAAGATAGGAAAAAGGAATAACGAAAAGTTGAGGTATGTTTTGATAAATAATTTAGGTAGGAAAAATGAATATCTGATAGCTCAAGTGAAAAGACTTTGATACTTTTAATGTGTTTTTGATCATTATAATATCGTAACTTTTATTTGCTTTATTATATCTTGAATACACCTCCCACGATCCCTCGAGCGAGTCTGATTATTTTTATGATAATGATTTAAGCACATGAAAATTCGTTCCTAGTAATACCACGTGATAATCTAATCTTAAAGTTTAAGCGGTTAAAAGTAACTATATGTTGAAAACTATGAACCATTCTTATTTTATTCTACTAACAATATTTTTTTTGGTGTTTTAACACTTTGATAATTATAGAGAAGAAAGAAGTTAGCATTAGAAGAGATGTGGGAACACAAAGCATTTCAGCTTATGTAAGTTCAAATAGTCCAAGTCCTGCTCCAACTCCATCAATTGAAGAAATGTCTATGAAGCTAAGTGAAGCAGCTGACTCTTCACCATCCATTAAGGAAATATCCTCAGATCACTCTCCAGTCACTAGTCCTAAATCAAAATCTGAACAAGAGGTAAGAAACTAGTTACTTTCTCCGTTTTATTTTACGTGGTACTTTTAAAATTTATGATAGTTGTGTAGCTGTACATCATTTCAACAAGGATGAAAGAAGAATTTTTTAAAGTTAAAAGTATTTTCAAGTATAGTAAGGTAATATTTTTTTTTGTACGGATAAAAAAAATGTCACATAAAAAAGGACGGAAGGAGTAAAATATTGAGAAGTCTGACCAATTCTGTTAATCATGAAATGTTTGCATGGTTTATCAGCCTTTAAAAGAGAAATTATGCCTACATCACTTCATCGAAAAAATCTTTCCCCCTATTAAAGTTAGGTGCTCCCTCCGTCATATTTTACGTGACACGATTTAATTACTCATAAGTTTAGCGTATTAATTAGATTGGCACAATTATTAACCGGAAGAAAATATATCACAATGAGAATGTAAATTTGTTTTGATTGTTGAAGTTTATGTAAATAATGATGATTCAATTTGGAATTGACTATATGAATAACTACTGATAACGTTTCTCAATTTTAATCTATCTCTAACATATTGTAGACTTGTTTAAGATATTTTGGTATGCTTCAAAATGATTTTAGAGTGACATAAATTACAAAAAGAAACCCTATGTCAATAATTCTCAACTTTGGACCATGTGTTTATAAATGATCTAAGGATCATGGTGGATGAGGGACTATAGTACTTGAAAGACAAGATTATCTGAATTGACTATGCCCTATTAACTAGTGTGGGGGGACTACATAATTAATTGGTCCTTTCCATCATTATAA
Organism: Solanum lycopersicum; assembly: GCF_036512215.1. Lineage (NCBI taxonomy): Eukaryota > Viridiplantae > Streptophyta > Magnoliopsida > Solanales > Solanaceae > Solanum > Solanum lycopersicum. Next base: position 51,185,330 of record NC_090801.1, on the reverse strand, counting down.
TTCACCAAAAGCACATGCCAATCACTTGCTTTTGTGGGCACAAATTTAATTGTGTTGGACCTTAGCCTTTTTCATATTTGTACATTTCTTTAGATTTTATTTTACTATACTAAGAATGGTTAACAAGTTTTCTATCTACTATTAGGAAAAAGAACTTACCTTATACCATAAAATTCTTAATGAATATTTTCATATTGTTGTTGTGTACAACCTCAACAATTAATGCAAGACAAGTTTATTTCAATTTTCAAATACCAAAGCACAACCCTAACCCCACAAGCCAAAAATCACCTTAATACATATTGTCTTTACCCTCTTTAATCCCCCCCCTCACCCTTTCAAGCTATTGTACTTTGGTTTTTCTTATTCAAGATTACTCAGTAACCCTAAGAAATAGTAATAATTTTATCTATGTGAAAATTACAACAAACATATGCTTAATTAGTTTTTAAAAAGTGAGAGTTTTAGTTTTATCTGTACACTTGAAGTTGTATCGATTCGCTTTGTATCTGTTATATCTATTGGCTCTGATATATAGGGAAAAAAATACACACTGGTTAGTAACCAAACTACAACTAAGATTGATAGTTAGGCTCAACTTAGCTTATTAGTTTATCAATCAATATACACAATTATGAGTTTTTTAAATTCTATTTAAACAACTTAGTTGATTAAAACAATAAAAGTTGCATTGTTGATATAAAACTAATTAAGAGTTTAAGTTTTAGATATAGTCATATCGATCTAAATAATAATATATAAAATTTTAAAATAAGACATGTTATCTGCTAGCCACGACATATAAAAATGACATAATAGTGTAAAAAAGAGTATACACTGACAAAATATAATATACATTGAAGTGTACATTGATTTCAGGATCTCATTCAAACACTTACTGACATTATTGTACAATAATGTGTGTGTATGTATATATATAGGTGGAAGTGAAAGAAAAAGAAGAAGAAGAAGACACAAGAAGAAATGAAGAAATGCAAGAAGAAGGAGAGAGAAAGAAAGTGAAATTTGGTGGGGGTTGTTTGTCATGGAAGAGTTTGTGGTTGAGAAGAAAAAGGCAAAGAGAGAAGCATAAACCAAGAAACAACAACATTTTTCTTTGCCATATAAATGGATGCTATAAACACTAAATTAAAAAAAAAAAAAACAAAAACAAAAAAAAAACATGTCCTTGGGGATAGAAAGATTCTCTTTCCATCACACCTTTTCTCTATTATTAGATTCTAGTATATCTACCAAGGATCTATAAAACATGCATGTCTATTCTAATATCTTGTCATGAATAATTTTTTTTATTATTATTATAGAGTTTTGAATTATCTTGATTCCTTTTATTTTTATTAAATATTTTGACTAAGAATGAGATATTCGTAGTCTTCGAGAATAATTATTTTTTTATTTTTACTGGTCGTAGAATGATATTGTATATATAATAACATGTCCAATAAAATTTCACAGACTAAATTTGGGGGGATCAGTACGGAGGACTTATCACTATATAGATTGTTCTCGAAAGATCTTCGGCTCAAGTGCAACAAATTTAAAGAATACAATGAAGAAAATATAACAATTAATAAGGAAAGAAAAGTTGTGCAAGACCTTGTAAGATCTAGAAAAGAACAATAATTAGTGCAGTAACCCAAATACAATAAACATATATAATGATGGATATCAAAGTAAGGATATACACCTACAACCTAAATCCTTGAAAATTAAGATAATATTTCATTACCTATTAACTTTCTATCCTAATAAGTGATCTCCACTCCTTCTTATCTAAGGTCATGTCCTCATTAATATGAAATTGTTATGCCCTGTCTAGTCAACTCTCTCCAGTATTTTTTCGGCTTATCTCTACCTCTCCCCGTGGCTGTTATATCTACTCTCCCACACCTCCTCACATGGACATCTACACATCTCCTCTTTATACACCAAATCGTCTCAATTTCATTAAATTTTATTTTATTCATAATGGAGGTCACTATTATATATTATCATGGATAACCTCATTTCTAATCTTATTACTTTTAATATATCCATTGTAACGACCTGTTTAGTCGTTTTGAGTAGCAGATTTTATTTCTGGAAAATCAGGCTGAGGCGACGAACCCAACGACGGACCGTCATGGGCACGACGGACCGTCGCAGGGTCTCGTTTCAAAACACTTAGAAAAACTGAAAATTGGGTACTGAAAATCGACTCTCTGAACTTCGTAACGAAATGGCAGGACGGACCGTCACAGGTGTGACGGACCGTCACAGACCCTTGGTGGAAATTTGGGTCTCTGAACTTTGCGACGACCTGCAGGACGGACCGTCGCAGGCACGACGGCCCGTCACAGGTTGCGCAATCCCAGTCCGGGTCGGATTTCTTGATACGTTTTAAGGGACGTTTTTGACTATTCTTGCCTTAATTATAAAGTTAGTGTGTTAATGTTAATAAGTCTAATTACTTGGGGGTTAAAAGAAGTAACCTTAAGTTAATTAGTGGGGCATTATTGCCATCTTTTATTCTTAATAATATACTAATTAGGGTAAAAGAAAGAGGGTTGGAATAAGAAAAAGAAAAGAACAGAAAAAGAGAGAAGGGAATCGATAGAGAGAGAGACGATCGAGAAGGGGAAACACAAAGCTTTGGAGAAAAATTTGCTTGCTTGATCACTAATCTTCGGTGGAGGTAGGTTATGGTTTTCATGCTTTCATAGTAAACTTTTAATAGAGAATGATATGTATTGGTAGTATTGTAAAACCCTGCTATGTGCTTAATTGTATGCATGCATGAACGTGATTATATAATTGTGATTATATTAAGTATGATGAAGCTATTGAATCCCAAATCTTGATAAAAACCTAATCTCTTGTTAATGATGATGCCTTGATATAAAAGAAGGCTTGATGAACTAAAGTAATGAGATTGATGATGCCTTGGTGAGAAAGAAGGCTTGATGAATTGATAGAAAGAGACTAGGGGATCGGGTGTCACGAACCGACACGTAGATTTAGGGGATCGGGTGTCACGAACCGACACGTAGATTTAGGGGATCGGGTGTCACAAACCGACACGTAGATTTAGGGGATCGGGTGTCACGAACCGACACGTAGATTTAGGGGATCGGGTGTCACGAATCGACACGTAGACTTAGGGGATCGGAGTGTCACGTTCCGACACATAGTAGTAGGGGATCGGAGTGTCACGTACCGGCACAAGAGGATTAATGAATATGAGGGAGCGGAGTGTCACGTACCGACACAAGAGAAATAAAGATAATGAATCTTGAAAGATGTTAATATACTCAATCTAATGAACCTAATTCCCAAATGAGTATGGTATTGAGGCTTGAGTCCTCATGTGTGAACTTGATGGTAATTGTTAATGATATAGTACTTGTTGTTGCTACATGTTGAGTATCATAGTTGAGTTTATGATATTGCTTGGCATATACTGTTTTCTATTTTGAGTTGGCCGATGATATCTACTCAGTACCCGTGTTTTGTACTGATCCCTACTTTTATGTTTTTCTTCTTGTTATTTGTGGAGTGCAGCAAACGTGCCGTCGTCTTCAACTCAACAGTAATTCTAGCCAGTCTTCGTCACACTGGATCTTCAGGGTGAGCTAACGCTTCTAGCTTGGACTGGATCTTCTCCTTCATGTCTTGATGCCTTGAACTTCCGGCATGGACTAGCTTTTATTTGTTTTAGCTTTTTAGAATACTCTTAGTTTAGTCATTTGATCGTAGATGTTCTTGTGATGATGACTTCCAGATTTTGGGAATAATAATAGTTATTGATTTTATTAATGAGTTTAAGTCTTCCGCATTACTTTATGTTGATATTACCTTGAAATGTTAAGGTTTAGATTGGTTGGTTCGCTAAATAGGAGGGTAAGTGTGGGTGCCAGTCGCGGCCCGGATTTGGGTCGTGACAAACTTGGTATCAGAGCATTAGGTTCGTTGGTCTCATCACACAAGAACAGGTCTAGTAGAGTCTTAAGGAACGGTAAGGGGACGCCTTTACTTTTCCTTGAGAGGCTATAAGACTTTAGGAAAATTTCACTCTTTCATTCTTTCTTTCGTGCTACTACTTGAGTCCAATTGGTATCTAGGCGATACAAATTGGTATCTGACCATCTTCACTCTCTTTCGCAGATGGTTAGAACTAGAGCAACGACTACGCCAACACCAACACCGGCCAGACAAGAAACAACTGAGCCAGCCACTGGGGCTGTGGCTCGAGGGAGAACAGCGGCAAGGGGCCGTGGTAGAGGTCGTGGGAGGACGTCCTCTAGGGGAAGAGGACGAGCGCCTAGCCAATCTGATACTAGGGCAGTGACTCCTCTACCGACTGAGGAAGTAATAAGAGAAGGGGAGGATGGTGAAACTGAACAAGTGCAGAATAAGGGATTGCCACCCCAACCTACCCCAGAGATGATCAATCAGGTTCTGGCTTATCTTAGCGGGTTATCTGATCAGGGCCAGACACCCCCAGTGTTTTCTGCACCAGCACCTCAGGCTCCGGAGGTACAACATACGGCTACTATGGCTCCCCGCATGGATGTTCCATTGGAAATAGGCACGTTTCTACGCCTGACTACTGGGCCTATAATGACAAATGATCAGCATAAACTTTTCAGTAAGTTCTTGAAATTGAAACCTCCAGTCTTCAAGGGTGCTGAATCGGAGGATGCTTATGATTTTCTGGTTGACTGTCATGAGCTACTACACAAGATGGGTATAGTAGAACGGTTTGGTGTGGAGTTTGTGACTTATCAGTTTCAAGGGAACGCCAAAATGTGGTGGCGGTCACATATCGAGTGTCAACCAATAGAGGCACCACCTATGACTTGGGCCTCATTCTCTAGCTTGTTTATGGAGAAGTATATCCCCCGAACTTTGAGGGATAGGAAAAGGGATGAGTTCTTGAGCCTAGAACAAGGTAGGATGTCGGTCAATGCATATGAGGCTAAGTTTCATGTATTATCCCGGTATGCCACCCAACTGTGTTTCAGTCCACAAGAGCGAATTCGCCGGTTTGTGAAGGGGTTGAGGTCAGAATTGCGGATTTCGGCCTTACAGATAGCGGCAACGGCAAAATCCTTCCAAGAGGTGGTAGACTTTGTGATAGAAGTGGAAGGAGTGAAGCCAGACGACTTCACTACGACATCGACATCAAAAAGGTTTCGAAAGGGAGGTGAGTTTAATGGTGCTTACACTAGAGGACAGGGTTCGGGAAGTTACTCAGTCCGACCAATTTAGTCTTCACTACAGACTGTAGTTGGGGGACCACCTCAGACCGGTCAACACTTCTCCGAGAGACCTATGCTTGACTCCAGAGAGTGTTACGGATGTGGGGAGACTGGACATATTAGGAGAAATTGTCCAAAACAGAGTTACAGACCCCCAATAGCTAGAGGTAGAGGTGGTCATGGTAGAGGCCATTTTTCTGGAGGGCGTGGTGGTCGAGAAAATGGTGGTCACCAAAACGGCCGAGGTGATGGGCAAACTGGAGCCACTACATCACAACATGGTAGGGGCAACGGACAGACAAACGATAGGGCCCATTGTTACGCTTTCCCTGGGCGGTCTGAAGCGGAGGCATCTGATGCTGTCATCACAGGTAATCTTTTGGTTTGTGATTGCATGGCTTCTGTATTATTTGATCCCGGATCCACATTTTCTTATGTATCTTCCGCATTTGCTAATGGTCTTAATTTACATTGTGAATTGCTTGACATACCTATTCGTGTTTCTACTCCGGTGGGTGAGTCTGTGATAGTTGAAAAGGTGCATAGGTCTTGTCTTGTAACTTTTGTGGGGAGCAATACTTATGTAGACTTGGTTATCTTAGAAATGGTTGATTTTGATGTAATTCTGGGTATGACTTGGCTTTCTCCGCAATTTGCGATCTTGGATTGTAATGCTAAAACGGTGACGTTAGCCAAGCCTGGGACAGATCCGTTAGTATGGGAGGGTGACTACACTTCCAATCCGGTGCGTATCATCTCCTTTCTTCGTGCTAAGAAAATGGTTAGTAAAGGGTGTTTAGCTTTCTTGGCACATCTCAAGGATGACACTACCCAAGTACCTTCGATTGAGTCGGTTTCGGTAGTCCGCGAGTTTTTGGATGTGTTCCCTGCAGATCTTCCTGGTATGCCACCAGATAGGGATATTGACTTCTGTATCGATCTCGAACCGGGCACACGCCCCATTTCTATACCCCCTTATAGAATGGCTCCCGCGGAGTTAAGAGAGTTAAAAGCCCAACTTCAAGAGTTGTTAAACAAAGGCTTTATTAGACCAAGTGCATCTCCTTGGGGTGCTCCGGTTTTGTTTGTGAAGAAGAAGGATGGGAGTTTTCGAATGTGCATAGACTACAGACAACTGAATAAGGTAACCATAAAGAGCAAGTATCCTCTTCCTCGCATTGATGACTTGTTCGATCAGTTACAAGGTGCTTGTGTCTTCTCTAAGATTGACTTGAGATCCGGTTATCATCAGTTGAAAATACGGGCAACGGATGTGCCAAAGACTGCTTTTCGAACGAGGTACGGGCATTACGAATTTGTAGTGATGTCTTTTGGTCTTACGAATGCCCCTGCTGCGTTCATGAGCTTGATGAACGGGATTTTTAAGCCATATTTGGACCTCTTCGTGATCGTATTTATTGATGATATATTGGTATACTCAAAGAGCAAGAAGGAACATGAAGAGCATTTGAGAATGGTATTGGAAATATTGAGGGAGAAAAAGCTTTATGCCAAGTTCTCTAAGTGTGAGTTTTGGCTAGATGCAGTGTCCTTCTTGGGGCACGTGGTTTCTAAGGATGGAGTGATGGTGGATCCTTCTAAGATTGAGACAGTGAAGAATTGGGTAAGACCTACTAATGTGTCAGAAATAAGGAGCTTTGTTGGGTTAGCTAGCTACTACCGTCGATTTGTCAAGGGATTCTCTTCTATTGCTTCCCAATTGACAAACTTGACTAAGCAGAATGTTCCATTTGTATGGTCGGACGAATGTGAGGAAAGCTTTCAGAAGCTCAAGACTTTGTTGACTACCGCACCTATCCTTACCTTGCCAGTAGAGGGTAAGAACTTCATTGTTTATTGTGATGCATCCTATTCTGGTTTGGGTGCAGTACTAATGCAAGAGAAGAGTGTGATTGCTTATGCTTCAAGGCAATTAAAGGTGCATGAACGTAACTATCTAACTCATGATTTGGAATTGGCTGCGGTAGTGTTCGCATTAAAACAATGGAGACACTATTTATATGGGGTTAAGTGTGAGGTCTACACGGATCATCGTAGCCTTCAGTATGTCTTTACTCAGAAGGATTTGAACCTGAGACAGAGGAGATGGATGGAACTACTGAAGGACTACGACATCACTATTTTGTATCATCCGAGGAAGGCGAATGTTGTAGCAGATGCTTTAAGTAGAAAGGTGGGAAGCATGGGAAGTCTAGCTCACTTGCAAGCTTCTAGACGCCCATTGGCTAGAGAGGTTCAGACTCTAGCTAATGACTTGATGAGATTAGAAGTAAATGAGAAGGGAGGATTGTTGGCTAGTGTGGAGTCAAGATCTTCTTTTCTTGACAAAATTAAGGGAAAACAGTTTGATGATGAGAAACTAAGGCGAATCCAAGATAAAGTATTGCGAGGGGAGGCTAAGGAAGCACAAATCGATGAGGAAGGTGTTTTGAGAATAAAGGGAAGGGTATGTGTACCCCGCGTCGATGATTTGATCAACACTATTCTGACAGAGGCTCATAGTTCAAGGTATTCTATACATCCGGGTGCAACCAAGATGTATCGTGACCTAAAACAACACTTTTAGTGGAGCAGAATGAAGCGTGATATTGTTGACTTTATTGCCAAGTGTCCAAACTGTCAACAAGTAAAGTATGAACACCAAAGGCCCGGAGGAACACTTCAGAGAATGCCCATTCCGGAATGGAAATGGGAGAGAATTGCAATGGACTTTGTGGTTGGTCTTCCAAGGACAATGGGTAAGTATGACTCCATTTGGGTGATTGTTGATAGGTTAACTAAATCTGCTCATTTTATTCCGGTTAAGGTGACTTACAATGCCGAGAAGTTAGCCAAGATCTATATCTCAGAAATCGTTCGATTGCATGGGGTTCCACTATCCATCATATCAGATAGAGGTACGCAGTTTACTTCTAAGTTTTGGAAAACATTGCATGCGGAATTGGGTACTAGGTTGGACCTTAGTAATGCGTTCCATCCTCAGACCGATGGTCAGTCTGAGCGAACGATTCAAGTGTTGGAGGATATGCTTCGTGCATGTGTGATAGAGTTTGGTGGTCATTGGGATAGCTTCCTACCCTTAGCGGAGTTTTCATACAATAATAGCTATCACTCAAGTATTGATATGGCCCCATTTGAAGCATTGTATGGGAGGAGATGTAGGTCTCCTATTGGTTGGTTTGATGCATTCGAGGTTAGACCTTGGGGTACTGACCTTTTGAGGGATTCGATAGAGAAAGTGAAGTCTATTCAAGAAAAGCTTCTAGCGGCGCAAAGTAGACAAAAAGAATATGCAGATCGAAAGGTTAGAGACTTAGAGTTCATGGAAGGTGAACAAGTCTTGTTGAAGGTTTCGCCCATGAAAGGGGTGATGCGGTTTAGAAAAAGGGGTAAGCTAAGTCCAAGGTACATTGGTCCCTTTGAAGTACTTAAGCGAGTAGGAGAGGTGGCTTATGAGTTAGCCTTGCCTCCAGGGCTGTCCGGAGTACATCCGGTATTCCATGTGTCGATGTTGAAAAGATACCATGGGGATGGAAACTACATTATCCGTTGGGATTCAGTTTTGCTTGATGAGAACTTGTCTTATGAGGAGGAGCCTGTTGCTATTTTAGATAGAGAAGTTCGCAAGTTGAGGTCAAGAGAGATTGCATCCATCAAGGTGCAATGGAAGAATCGACCCGTTGAAGAAGCCACTTGGGAGAAGGAGGCGGATATGCGAGAGCATTTGTCCTATATGTACAAATCCAAATCGGGCGGATCTTTACCCGGAGTAGAGCATAAACCTAAAAAGATGAAACAGACCCATTCAGGAACAAGAAAATACCATTATCTGTTTACAGATTCAGGTACTCCTTTTCGCCCTTGTTTTCCTTCTTGTGATCGTTCGGGGACGAACGATGGGTAAATTGGTATCTATTGTAACGACCTGTTTAGTCGTTTTGAGCAGCAGATTTTATTTCTGGAAAAACAGGCTGAGGCGACGAACCCAACGACGGACCGTCATGGGCACGACGGACCGTCGCAGGGTCTCGTTTCAAAACACTTAGAAAAACTGAAAATTGGGTACTGAAAATCGACTCTCTGAACTTCGTAACGAAATGGCAGGACGGACCGTCACAGGTGTGACGGACCGTCACAGACCCTTGGTGGAAATTTGGGTCTCTGAACTTTGCGACGACCTGCAGGACGGACCGTCGCAGGCACGACGGCCCGTCACAGGTTGCGCAATCCCAGTTCGGGTCGGATTTCTTGATACGTTTTAAGGGACGTTTTTGACTATTCTTGCCTTAATTATAAAGTTAGTGGGTTAATGTTAATAAGTCTAATTACTTGGGGGTTAAAAGAAGTAACCTTAAGTTAATTAGTGGGGCATTATTGCCATCTTTTATTCTTAATTATATACTAATTAGGGTAAAAGAAAGAGGGTTGGAATAAGAAAAAGAAAAGAACAGAAAAAGAGAGAAGGGAATCGATAGAGAGAGAGACGATCGAGAAGGGGAAACACAAAGCTTTGGAGAAAAATTTGCTTGCTTGATCACTAATCTTCGGTGGAGGTAGGTTATGGTTTTCATGCTTTCATAGTAAACTCTTAATAGAGAATGATATGTATTGGTAGTATTGTAAAACCCTGCTATGTGCTTAATTGTATGCATGCATGAACGTGATTATATAATTGTGATTATATTAAGCATGATGAAGCTATTGAATCCCAAATCTTGATAAAAACCTAATCTCTTGTTAATGATGATGCCTTGATATAAAAGAAGGCTTGATGAACTAAAGTAATGAGATTAATGATGCCTTGGTGAGAAAGAAGGCTTGATGAATTGATAGAAAGAGATTAGGGGATCGGGTGTCACGAACCGACACGTAGATTTAGGGGATCGGGTGTCACGAACCGACACGTAGATTTAGGGGATCGGGTGTCACGAACCGACAGGTAGATTTAGGGGATCGGGTGTCACGAACCGACACGTAGATTTAGGGGATCGGGTGTCACGAACCGACACGTAGATTTAGGGGATCGGGTGTCACAAACCGACACGTAGATTTAGGGGATCGGGTGTCACGAACCGACACGTAGATTTAGGGGATCGGGTGTCACGAACCGACACGTAGACTTAGGGGATCGGAGTGTCACGTTCCGACACATAGTAGTAGGGGATCGGAGTGTCACGTACCGGCACAAGAGGATTAATGAATATGAGGGAGCGGAGTGTCACGTACCGACACAAGAGAAATAAAGATAATGAATCTTGAAAGATGTTAATATACTCAATCTAATGAACCTAATTCCCAAATGAGTATGGTATTGAGGCTTGAGTCCTCATGTGTGAACTTGATGGTAATTGTTAATGATATAGTACTTGTTGTTGCTACATGTTGAGTATCATAGTTGAGTTTATGATATTGCTTGGCATATACTGTTTTCTATTTTGAGTTGGCCGATGATATCTACTCAGTACCCGTGTTTTGTACTGATCCCTACTTTTATGTTTTTCTTCTTGTTATTTGTGGAGTGCAGCAAACGTGCCGTCGTCTTCAACTCAACAGTAATTCTAGCCAGTCTTCGTCACACTGGATCTTCAGGGTGAGCTAACGCTTCTAGCTTGGACTGGATCTTCTCCTTCATGTCTTGATGCCTTGAACTTCCGGCATGGACTAGCTTTTATTTGTTTTAGCTTTTTAGAATACTCTTAGTTTAGTCATTTGATCGTAGATGTTCTTGTGATGATGACTTCCAGATTTTGGGAATAATAATAGTTATTGATTTTATTAATGAGTTTAAGTCTTCCGCATTACTTTATGTTGATATTACCTTGAAATGTTAAGGTTTAGATTGGTTGGTTCGCTAAATAGGAGGGTAAGTGTGGGTGCCAGTCGCGGCCCGAATTTGGATCGTGACATCCATACATCCATATTAGCATCCACATATTTGCACTAACATCCTCATAAGGGAGTACTTTTTATTTATTAATAATACTAAAATTTTGAGATTAGAAAATAATATCTTGTTATTGTATTATTTAATCCAACGATTGTTTTTTTACATCTTAAAAATTAACAATCCAATTCATTTCTAGCCATTGATATAAGATTGAAGGGAGTTGTCCTATTCAAAATGTGAAGGGGTTATCATTTCCCAAAAACTCAAAATGTCAAGGGGTAAAAATGAATTTGTTTGATGAGAAATTAAGAATGAGTTATTTATTAGAGAAAAACGATAAATCAAATGAAATTATAATATAACTTTTTATAGTTGAGTAACCTTTTAAGATGTTTATTCCGATTAAAAAAAATTATAAGTGGAATCATGGATAGGAAGCAATTCAAGGATAATGGGGTCATATAGTGGGATCTTTTTCACTTTTTTTTCTGTTCTCTTTTGGTTTCCTTTTGCAGTATAATAGTCATGAATTGACGATAAATTGAACATCTTTTGTAGCGAGTAACTTTGTTTTCTGACAAAAGTTGGGTATGGTATCACGGGTGTGTATATGAACTATATATATGATATACACTCCATCCTATACTTATTTAGCGTAGAGATGCAAACAATATATAATGCATCAATTTGTATATATTGTTGTATCCCAAACGTGCATGTCATCATACACTTGGAACTTTTTTCTTACATATATTTGCGGAAACATTATTGCATACATATAATAAGATAACGAAAATAATACAAAGTACATATCAATTTTGGTGTATAATTTAAAATCTTAAAATTCAATTGAGTTTCATATTCAAAACTCACTTACAAGTCAACTTGTGAATAAGGGTGTCAGATGTATTGGTTTGGATCCGTTATTGATTAAAATTAAATAATTTGATCGATTTTTAAATTATTAAATTGAACCAAATAAATATAATATACATTTATTAATTTAGTTGTTATCGATTTAAATTCGGATGTTAACCATACACAGATTAAAATAAAAGAAATGTATAAGATATCGATATTGTTGCACAAATAAAAGATGCATCATAATTTATTTTTTCATTAGCGGGCTGCATATTTCACATAAAAAATTATTCATGAAAATAATAGTATATAATTTGTCAGTTCGGTTATTCCTTTGACTTTTTAAACAAAACCAAAACAATTACTCTCGACTTTTAACAATGTTAAATTAAACCAAATTGATAATATTCTAAATTTTTTATATATATATATATGTGTGTGTGTGTGTATTTATATATATTAATTCTTTACTATCGTTACACGACAAGATGTCGTTGTAGTATAGTGGTAAGTATTCCCGCCTGTCACGCGGGTGACCCGGGTTCGATCCCCGGCAACGGCGTATTTTTTTTCAAAAATACTTTTAGCGAATAGACGTTTATAGTTGATAAGAAATCCTTAAAATAAAAGGGGAGTTAAGATAAAAGTTGTTGTCACAAGTATTTTTTCCAAAAAACTTTTTGTTAAATTTTAGCATAGGCGTTTCAAAGCTCGATAAAATAGACGTTTATAGTTGATAAGAAATCCTTGAAATAAAAGGGGGGAGCCTTGACGTTTAGATAAAAGTTGTTGTCACAAGTTTAAGAATGCGAAAATACTCTTTGGCAGTAAAGCAAGATAAGGTTAGAATACACGATCCAATGTGATCCTGCCCTCCCCGAGATCCCACATGTAGCAAGAGCTTAGTGCACAACTAATGTAACGAATAGAAGTCATATCATCTCTGTTTCTTTCTTTTATGCTAGCTATTCTTGCATTTTGGCGGTCCTGCTTGAATGTCCAATACAAGGGTGTATAAAATAAGCTACACAAGCCAAAAGGAATGGCCATCATTGAAAAGAGGCCTTTTGACAATGCTAAGGCCTCTTTTGCAGATCCTAACACTGGATCAACAGACTTGGTATCATAACCATATAGTTTCTCCGCGAGTATTCCTACAACTGGAGCTGCAAAGGAAGAAAACGAGACCTCAAAGGCGCGATCAAATGCATAAATCATGGTTCTGTGTTTTGAAGGCACAACTTCTGCAAACATGGGACCATTTGAAGCAGTAGAATTCCAGCTGATTGTTAGCCCCATAAGGAATAATGTCACAGCAAATGTGTAGTAGCTGCTCACAGACTGGGGCACAATTCGAAGAAGGATCCATGAGAATGGGATTCCCATAAAAGTACTAAATTGCGCACACATGATACGCCCTGAATGAGGGTACGCATGAGATATTCTATCTGCAACTACGCCACCAAAAAAGGATCCTATCGCACATCCTGCAGCAAATAGACTGACCAGTGCTGCTGCACTGTTGTGGTCAAAACCTGCATCATCATTTCACGTTTATATAATCGACTCAATGGACAGTCATGAACTTCAAGACATGAAATGCAGGGTACTCACCGATTAGTTCAAACCACAATGTAAAAAAAACCATGGCTGTCCATGGTAAGGACCCAACCAGACCTTGCAAAACAATGAACTGAAACGTTTTCACTTTCATGACAGCTTTCATTGCTGTCCATGACTCCGTCCAAATCGACATTGAATTGGTATTTCCCTTCTCTACCAGTCCCTCCCTAAGACAGGATCACGAAAAGAGTTCAAACGAGGTTTAACTATAGCAAAGGAAATGAAGCTACAACAAGCAACACGGTACCTATCAGTACTGTTTTTCGTATTATCATGCTCTACGTTGGCTCTTTTTCTTGGATCAACAACAAACGTAAAGACAAGAAATGCAATAAAAATACTGAAAGTTGCCATCATGACGAATGCAAAGCGCCATCCAGGAACTCCCCAGAACTTATAACCAGCCATAACCGTAGCAATAGCTCCACCTCCTATCCCACCAACCGTTCCAACAAGACTAAGAAATCCAAAACCAGTTCCTCTGGACTCATCCGCATAGCTATCTGCTATAAAGGACTGAAGTGCAGGTATCACAATTGCGAGTCCAAATCCATTCACTGCCCTCCAAAATCCAACCTGCTTAAAGTAGTTACTAGCGCCGACTGCACCAGTTGATAGGGACCAGAACAGGATACCGATTGCAAGAACAGTGGGACGGTCATAGTTAATGACTAAAATACCTGCCACTGGCGATGCAATCCCCTGGACGAAATTTCTTATGAATGTAAGATAACCAAGATCAGATGGACCAGCCTTAAAAGTTTCACTGACTTCTTTGTAAACAGCTGGTAGGAGATTTTCGTCAGCACGCTCCATTATAGCTGCCATGTTGATGATGATTAGGGAAAGAGAAATCCCAAATACTCTCATTGTCCTGAAATGGATCGATAAACATTTTTTAAAATCGAAACACTGTGTGTCACAAGTAATATCTTATCATTTGATGATCAACATAACAGAAATTTAAAGCAGAAAATCCCTGTCAAACTTAACAAATTACTAATTCTCACGGGGAATCTAGTAGCTCAGTTAGTTAGCTATGTAAACTTTCAACTTATTGGTGAGGGTTTTAATTCCGTACCTCGTAATCCCCTCTCTGTTTCTCCACCCCTGCCCTCAATTTTACCGAAAAAAAGTGTCAATTTCTAATAGTAAGCCTGCATATTTCGATACAACAACTTTCATAGTAATATAACAGGATCCTCTGAGGTGCATTAAAGAAAATGTAACTGAGTTGATTATTTGAAATTATTCGAAAACCCTTTGATTCACAAATTTGGAGTATCCTACTTTTAGACAATTCATAGTGTTCAACAAGCAATCGATATTCGCAGATAGTTGAATGAATAAATGATCAAACAGCATGAGGATAGTCTATATACCGTATAAATAATCAATGATACAGTAACCATTTTGAAAAAAAATAAAGAGTGAAGCTAACCTCATGGTGCTTGAGTTCTTGCAGAGTTTTGGATCCAAATATTGGAGGAGGAAATCCCAAAGAAGAGGTCAACGGTCTTCTTCCCCCATTCACTCACCATTGGATTCATAAACTTATACTCCCTCCCTCCGTTCGATATTATTTGTCTGTAATTTGACTATTTTTTAATGTTTAATTATTAATTCGAATACATTACTATATGAAAAATACGATAAATTGCAATTTTTTTGCATATTAATATGATGAAAAAATACGTCTTAAAATGTTAGTCAAATTATTCATAGTTTGACTCTAAAAATAGAAACCATGACAATTAATACCAAACGGAGAGAGTATTAATATAATATGTATCAAAAAAACATTGTAACAAAAATAACTATTAACGATAATAAATATGTATATTAACAAAGAGTGTTAAGGATCTTTTGTTAGACATTAGTTGATTACTATGGATACAATATCGTTATAAATATTAGTGATAATTGCCACTAAAAATATATATTTAAGAATGATTGAACTTTTACGTTAATTAGTTATTCCTTAAAAATCATTTTAATCTAGTAATGCGGTCTTAAACCAAAGTCTTCAAATTAAAATGGAAAAGTAATTTTGAAATCGAAAGGGAGAAGTATTTGATAAAGTCGAGTAAACGCACGTGTTTGGGTTTGGTAGGGAACCATTTAACGTGAGAGCAGAGAAATTTCTTTAGGAAGATATGAATATTCAATATTAATCTAATGAATTATTATATATACTATAGTTTAATCAATAGCAACACGACATTACTTTGTTGAGTAATAAAAAAATCATCTATTTTTTATTATTTTTATATTATATATAAAAATATCGACTTTTACAGGCTGGATAATTGATGAATTTAAATATGATAAAATAATAATTTAAACCGTTGTCTGTCTTGTTAGGACGAACACTAGTAATATGAATAATATCATCTTATACAATAATGGTTCTTCGATCTATTGGGTTGATAGTAATTTATTTTTATAACTAATTTAGTGAAACGTGATTGAAGTTAAAACTATTTGATTTTGAACATACTTATATATAGTTAATGCTCTAGGTCTGCTCCTGTGGTGATAGTATATAGCTTTTTTTACACAATAAGTGAAAGATTTCTTACACTCAATGGATTTATATTTTATAAGTAGTTTCTTTTTATGTTATAGGATATAACACTGAAATTAAAATCACGAAATGTGTAAGGCTAAAATATGAGTATATTGTAGACCTCACTTACGAGATTACACTGAATATGTTACTATTGTGATTGAGTATATACAATTTATAATTTACAATTCAAACTGAGGGTCCGTCTGGATGAGCTTAATAAAAGCAGCTTTAAAAAAGTACTTTTGAAAGTGCTGAAACTTATTTTTAAAATAAGCAGTTATGTGTTTGGATAAAAGTGCTGAAGTTGTTATGCCAAACGTGAAAAGGGAAAAATGGAAGAAAGAGATGTTAGGGTTATGTTGGTAATCTGGAGATTGTATAAAAATATTAAGGACAAAAAGATAAAAATGTGGTCAACTTAAAACAGCTTATAAGCTAAAAAATAAAAAAACACCTCTACCCCAGCTTTTAACTTTTAGCTTAAAATAAGATTTTTTTAAAACTTAAAATAAGTTATTTTGACTATTGCCAAATTGCTAAATAAGTCAAAAATCAGCTTTTAAGTCAGTTTGATCAGCTTTTAAGCTGCGCCAAACAGGCTGTGAGATTTGAAACCCAAAACATGAGTTAATTTCACTAAACACTGACCAATCATGCATATGTTAACACTGATCTTTTAAGTATGATACAAATTTAATCCCAAGCTAAGCTATTTAGGCTTTTGGACCATCGGCAAATTTTGCAGATCAACCTAGCTACGGCCCATTGAAGTAATGTGGGCTGGCCAATTTTTAGCTTTTTGATTGAAAAAATAACTATTGTTACGTATTTTAAATTGGAAAAATTACATGAATAAATATATTATTAAAAATAATAACTCATTTTAGCGATATTTTTTTGTTTATTACTATTTATAACAATATTGTGATAAATTTGTAATATGTATTAAAAGTGGATTATGTATGCAATATATTTGAATTATAATTGTTTTTGAAATATATTATGTTTGTTTGGTAAAAAATTGTCACATTGTATTAAAATGTATTATAAATGTATTAAAATGTATGATAAATGTATTATCCATCATTAAAACTTGTATTATATTTGAATAATAAATTTATCTTTGTAATATGTATTAAACTTGTATTATAAATGAATTAAAAGTGGTCAAGTGAAAAAAATGTTATTGCTATAAATGGTAAATATTTTTTTATTCTAATATATTTATGTAAGTTTCCCTTTTAAATTTGATAAGTGAAACTCTATAATAATGTTACTATTGTAAACCATCATTACACGTCGCCTATCATCAATCACCTCTGCCAACACAATCACCATCGTTGCTAATCATTATTATTAGTTGTTACCACACTTACCTCCTCCATCATTATAAGTATATTCATTAGGCCATCACCTGACTTGTCTCTATAACTGTCACCGATACGGTCAATTCCTACTACCAACAAACTCCACAATCACAATTTGCAATGTCACAATCTACCACGATACATTCTTCGGTACCACCATCACTGACGCTATTTTTACTACTACTATCAACCACTACCACCATTCACCATTGTGGTCAATCACTATATCATCGCAACTAGCACTGTCACCAACTATCACAAACACATCTATCAACTACTACATACACCAACACAATCAACTATTAATGTATCAATCAATTTCAGATTTACAACCACCAACACCATTAGAAATCGCCACCACTATGACAATCCAACACCATTAGGAATCGCCACCACTATGACAATTGCAACAATGCCAACCACATCCACCATCACAACTATTACCATCATCATTAATATTAGCCACTATTAACAACTATTACCATCAATATCATCACTATAAACAATCCCATTATCACTAGCAAGCATAAATATGATTTTTCAATCAAATAATGATTTATTTTATTTATTTATATTTAATTAATTTTTATTTGAATTGCATATTCATTATGTAAATATAAATAAATTACTTAGATTTAGACAAAAAACAACCAGTTTTAATCATTCAATGTCCATATCTAAATATATTTCTTAATCATTTAGATATGCATCTAGATTCATGCATCTAAATCTTAATGAAAATAAAGGAGACAATTAAATATATTTAGTTGCACGATTATTATTCAAATGAGATTTTTTTTAAAAAAAATTAGCAATTGACTAGGCTTAAATTCTTTAATAACGTAAAAATAACTTGTGAAATATTATGATGTAAAATATAAACTTATGTCCCATAAAATAGTTGTTTGTGAAGAATTTTCTTACAAAAAATTAAATAAATTAAAAATCAGCAAATGACTCTTACTTAATATGCGTCCTTTTTCCTAAATAAATAAAAGCGAAGAAATGTCAAAAATCGTGTGTACTTATATTATAAAGTAAAAGTCTTTGTATTAGTATTATTTATATTACCATCATTGACTATGAATATATCCACAAAATACACCCTTAGTGCACTATTATATATTCACTAATTTGATTATTTTCAAAGGTATAAAATTGAATAATAAGTGCAAAACAAGATTACAAAGAAATACTACTAAATTAGTAAGGATTTTTTTATATCCAACTGCCAATAGTAAGATCAATGCCCAAAGTTTTGCTTTGCATTTCAAGAAATTTAAATCCATTCATTTTCAGTTTTCATGTTTTTTTTTAATCAGTTTAACTAATTTTTAAAGTTTAAAATAAATTATATTAATTTAATTTTTTTTAAAAATTAAAAATTTAAAAATTATATAAAAAAATCATAAGTTATAATTTTTTACATATTAATATATCGTTAAATTTTAATTTAATTCTTATCATTTTGATGCTAAAAAAATTATAATAATTAAAAGTGGACAAAGCTTAGATAAGACCAATCGGCTATCTCCGTCAAAATGGCTTTAAAAATATCGCAATAATTTTATGTGGTCCACACGCAATGCTTAATCACACGTTTGTCAATAATTTTTAATTTGGGATTTGGAGTTATAATAATACTTTCTACTTTCTCCGTTCAGAAATGTTTATTATATTGCGCTTGTCGAAAGTTAATTTGATTAATTTATAAAGATAAATTAGATTACATTAATTCGATATTTTAAACAAAAAAAAAAAGATATTCTAAAACTATATGAAAAGTATTATAAATTACAATTTTTTGCATATTTATATGATGAAAATATGCATCTTAAAATATTAGTCAAAATTTTCATAATTTAACTCTAAAAATATAAATAATACTAAATAATACCGGACAGCGGGAATAAATACATTTTGATTCCATCCCGCAACAACCGCCAGCTTGCTTTGTTGCCCTCTCTCTAATTTTCTCATTAACACATCCAAAATCTATTTATACATAAAAAAACACATTAATATAAAATAATTATAATATATAATATTGTTTATCGAGAAAATTCGAAAAGACACTTCGTTTCACCCTATATCTACCTTTGGACATGTAGTACCCCTCTATTTCGTAATAATTTAAGTTTTGAGTTTTTTTTTTTTAAATTAATTAAGGTTCCAATTTTCAACGCTATTCTTCCAATTTTACCCTGTAAGACTATTCATGCAATTTTAACCTTTAAGTTAGTATTGAAATTAGTTATTGTAATTAATTTTTATAACAATAAATAAGGATAAAAATAAAAAAATATGTTCAATTTATGACCTAATCTATTTTTTTTAAAAATGTAAAATACCTCAAAGTTTAAATTATTACGGAATGGAGGGAGTACTATCTTTTAGTAATACTTGAACTCAAACCTCTATCATCTAGTACTCACTCGAAAGAAGGGAACTTGTTCATCAGTCTATTTTTTACCAAGAGATGGGCAAGATCGCAATGATTTTAGATCAAGTTCATTTAAACAATGTCAAAAGGCTTGAGTAGCGTCAAATAGACGTATTGGATTGAAATTATAGATATTAAAATGGGTTGAAATAGAAATCAAGTTGGGTCTGACCCGTCAAGATTTACTTTTGACTCAAATGGGCTAAAAACGGATTGGGTCTTGACCCATTCAATTTGACCCGCTTAATCTCAATAATTTTAACATAATGATATTTAACTTTTATAATTACAATTTAAATGTCAACTAAAAAAATTAAAAATAATTAATGAATATATAAATTCTAAAAGATGTTAAGTAGATAACAATTCATACCTCTAATATAGAAACATGTCTTAATAAAGAATTTTAGAACAGGTTGAAATTGGAGATTGAATTAGGCTCAATTGACATTCTCTTAAAATTGGGTTAAACTTGAATCCAACTCAAATTATATTGATCCCAATCCTTTAAATTTTAATCGAATTGATCGAATTACCTATATTTGAGTTCATTTTTGACACTCATAAATCTAGCTGATATGATAAAGTAGATGATTTTGTAGAAAAACGAATAGAAAAGCTATATACAGCCTACTTAAAATCCAAATAACTACCTCCGTGACTTTATTTTATTATTTTTAGAAAATTCTTCTTTTTTTTAAAATTATTTTGATCAACAAAATATGAAAAAATTTAAAATCTTTTTTAAAAATATTTTCATCAACCATATCCTTATGTCAATCAAACTATATGTCAACCTTTTTATTTTTTTGATAAATTAAACTTCCGATCTTTAATTTGAAATTACCATCCGAGCAACTTCCCAAGAGAGTAAAGTAGAAGAATGAGAGTGTGAGCATGCGAGTGGGTTCACATGTTAAATGGACCCCACAAACACTTTTCTTTGCTAGAAAGGTGTCTGCATCGCACGTGCTTAGTAGCCGACAGATAAAAAAAGTGCGCTTCATTTCCCATTGGTTTATTCTCTTTGAAGTGGGACCCATTCCACGCTTATCTAGCTCACTCGTGTATTGTCCCTTCCTCTTAAAATAAAGCATCTTTATTCTTTAACCATTAAATTTCTCTCTCAATTATAATTTTAAATAATACATAATTTGTAGTATTCTTTTAATTGATTTATTATATCCTTACTTTACCTTACATCATCAATTTCTAATTTTTTTTTTTGTTTTTCAATCATGGAATATATGATAAACTTTTAACTAAAAAAGTAAATATTAAGATGAAAAAAGAAAGTAAGAAATACCAATTGAGTATATACATTAATGATGTTTTATAATCCCTTTCTTCTTTTCATATAAAGTGCATCAAAATTTAGCTATCTACGAATATTTTACTTTAATCATCGATTTCTATATTTTTCAACCTGATCATGTCCTTAGTAAGTTAAAATTAGGTTATGTCATGTCTAATTACCTCTGAATCACTCAATTCTTCTTTAACATAATTCTACCTCTCCTAACTCTTGCCAATAACTAACTTTTTAACACCTTTTTATTTGTATATCTGCACATTATTTCTTTATAACTCCGTTTCTAATCATATCTGTCATAGTAAGTCAACACATTCATCTGAATATCCTTATCTTTATTGTATTTATATTTTGAACATATACACATTTATAAGTTTATAACACTTCGCCCCATACATGATAAATAAGTGTTGACTTAACAATCACTTGTAGAATTTACCTTTAAGCTTTGACAACAGTCTTATAACCTAGTATTTCAAACTTGAGCCTCCATTTCACACACTCCGCTCCAATATGATATGTGACTTCATTATTAATCTTTATATCTGAGACTTGAAATTTTGTGGGACTCTACAAGATGCGTTCAATTCGAGTTGAGACTCTATAAATTGTGTTCAACTCAAACTAAGATTGTTGGAGGCTACTCAACCCTAAACCCTAGTTCACGCCTATATAAAGGGTACTAAATACCCTTAAAAGGAATCTCGAAAATTCCATAAAGAGATCAAATCTCAAATACTCCACAAATTGATGGATTATTCATATAGATAGGTCAAATTTAAATCATTTTAGTTCGAGAAATACGCCACTAACGACCCTCGAATCATGGATAAATCCTAGGAGAGTAGAATCAAGGGATCAACAAAATTGTACCCACAATCTATCTTGATCAATAAATCATGTTTATTTTATATTTTATTTGTGATTTTAATGTTGCAAACAAAATTGGCACGCCAGTGGGACCAAATCTGCCCTTCATCTCTTCTCTCTTAAATCAAATTTGAAAATATGAAGTTGCAAAGATGGATGAATGAGTACGTACTTCAAGCCTCGTCTTTGAGTTTCATCAAGTCTACACTCCGACAAGCCTTGAAGCTGGGGGCATTTGTAGACATTGAAATTTTATGGGACTCTGAAAGATGCGTTCAATTCGAGTTGAGACTCTACAAATTGTGTTCAACTCAAACTAGGATTGTTGGAGGCTACTCAACCTTAAACCCTAGTTCACACCTATATAAAGAGTACTAAATTCCCTTAAAAGGCATCTCATAAATTCCATAAAGAGATCAAAATCTCGAATACTCCACAAATTGATGGATTATTCATATAGAGAGGTCAAATTTAAATCATCCTAGTTCGAGAAATACACCACTAACGGCCGTTGAATCATAGATAAATCCTAGGAGAGTAGAATCAAGGGGTCAACAGAATTGTACCCGCAATATATCTTGATCAATAAAATCATGTTTCTTCATATTTTATTTGTGATTTAGTTTATTTTATGTCACTTTAAAATTTGTTGCAAACAAAATTTATCTAAACAAGATAATCACCATAAGTCCCAATTATTACATGTTTCCACAAAGTGTGCAACGTGTATCTTTGGATTTTCTTTGCCCTCAAATTGTTGAAACTTGAGAGGTTGATAACAAGCAAACATCTTGAAGTTATCAAATCTTGCAGTGTATGACTTGGCATACATATGAGAGGACTTGATTGAGACTTCATACTTATCTTTGATAGTGCCTTCAATGAACTCATTGGGATCATTCCTTCGAAAGAAACTGGCTTCTCAGTAATAAGTGGTGCCTTCTTCGCAGGATCTCAAATCTCTTGAACTTCAACACATTTTCCAGGCGCATGACTCGTTTCTCCATCTAAAAGTCCTTCCACTCGATCCATCAACTTTTTGATTCTAGATATTTGGTGTTGTACATGCTTTGTCAATCCTTCAACCAACTTTGTCAGATTTGCGAGTTGTTTCTCAGGGGAAGAAGCAACAGTCACCATTATTCGCGTAAGTTGATCTTTAGTGGGCTCACGTTATAAGATGCACGAGGAGATGATTCACCGGTTGAATCATAGCTCTTCCTTGTCGTAGAGTTCTTGGAACCAGATTGCTCAAGTAGAGCTAATGTCTTCTTGATTTTTCAGCAACACTATTTTCCCCTTCTAAAGCATCTGTGGAGAAAGTTGATCCTCTTGGAGTTACAAACCCAAAAACTGGAATTGACGCGGACGACACTTGAAGTGTTTGTTGTACTAGCGTAGCAGCTTTGCTCCTTGTAATAGCTCCAAGACTTCGAAAGGTAACACCCAGAATGTCTTCAACTTCAGATAGAGAACTTGGAGCTAGTTGCCTTAGAGACAGTTGATTGAGAGTTGTTCTTCATGAAAGTCATCTCGATGTTCTTTAAGGCTTGAAAAATTGAGATGAGAGGTAGAGATTGTCCCACTGGGCGTGCCAGAATTTGTAGACAATAAAATTCGCGATGAGAAAACAATTATCAGGAACGGAAAATTATAGCAACAATCAATTTATTATTTCAAATACAAGTGTTACAATCTCTATGATTCCTTTGAAGTCGCCTTTTCAAATATAAATTCAAGGGCTTAAAAGCTTAATCTTGAACTTGGGATTTATCTTGATCTTAATCTCTATCTTGATCTTGGACTTGAACTTGAACTTTATGTTGAACTTTATCTTGATCTTGAAATTGAACTTGAACTTTATCTTGATCTTGACTTCTAGTTGAATCCAAGGGCTTCGAGCTTGATGTTGAATCCGACGTCTTAATCTTGATCGTTCTTGATCTTTATCATTCTTGATCTTGATCGTTCTTGAAACTTGAATGCTTGAATTCTTGAACTTGTAGAGAAGTCTGCAGCTTTTGATCCACAAGCTTTCTTTAGCTTCTTGTTAAAATTCTTGGTCCTCTTTTCTGAATTATGAGACCCCATTTATAGTTTTTAAAATAGAGGAGTTGCGATTGGATTATGACTCCCTTCGACCAATCACATTTAAGTGAAATATCATATGGGCTTTATGAAACGGGCTTTAATTAAATTTATATTTATCTGAATTTAAATAATTAAATCAATTATATTAATTCATAATATTTATTTGGACTAATATATTTATTAGTTTAATATAATTCAAACCATTTAATAAATTTATATTTAAAATTTTAAATGATTACAATATCTTTTTGAATTATGAACTTGAAGCTTCCTTTCTCGTTTATGATTTATGCATTGTTCTTCACTTTCACCTTCGCTCCCTACATTATGTCACTGAACTAGCACATATGCATTGATACATTACGTCACTGAACTAAAACTTTGTATACTCTATTTTACTTCAATTTAACTTCAAACTTTTAGACTGTATGATCTATCTCTAATCTTTTAGCCTATCATTTTCTCTACCCACATCTTGTCATTCAATACTATATCATTTGCGAATAATACACACCAGATTATCTCTCCTATATGTCGTGTCTATTCATCCTATCATTAATATAAATATAAACTGACTCAATGTTGATCGTTGGTGCAATCCATCATGACCAAAACGTCTTTTTAGAGTCTCCTCCACTGTTTTGACTGGGCCTTGGATCCATCTTACGCATCCTTAATTTTCCTAAGGTAAGTCATAAAGCATCTCTAGTCATAATCCATCATATAACTAAAAAGATAAATGTTACTCTCTCGGTTATTAATTACTTATTCACTTTTAAATTAATAATTTATTAAAAAATAATTATTGACATAGTAAATTTATCATTTTATTCTTATTAATTATAAATTGAATGAATTAATAATTTAGTTTTTTCAAGAAATTCTATATTTTGTAAAGCAATTAATTAAAAATTTAATATGTAAAATTATTTTGTCCTTCCTTGATTTGTTGAAAGGACAAGTAAATAAGGATAACTAAAAAAAATAAAATGAATAATAATTTAGGAAGTATGAATTAAAATAAAGTATTTGGCATATCTATTAAAAATTCTTTATTTTATAATTTAATATAATATTATGTGCTCCCATTTTTTGTTGTATAAAAATGCCACATAATATTTGTATGGTCAAATCCATGAAAAAAGAGAAGAAAGAATCTAGGCCAACGCCAGAGTGTTTGTTGCGCAATTCCAATAAAGAAAAGCTTTTCACCATTTGTGAAACCAATAAGCCCTTTTCTCTCTTTTTCTCTCTCCCATTTCCATTCTGTACTGTCGTCGTCGTCGCCTGTAACAGAATATGACGGCCGGCACCGGCGGTGGAGGATCGTCGGGAAGGTTGCCGACGTGGAAGGAGAGGGAAAACAATAAGAGAAGAGAGAGGAGAAGAAGAGCTATTGCCGCCAAAATATTTACTGGCTTACGAACTCAAGGTAACTTCAAGCTTCCAAAACACTGTGATAATAACGAGGTCTTGAAAGCTCTATGTATTGAAGCTGGTTGGATCGTTGAAGATGATGGCACCACTTATCGCAAGGTTAGAATTCGATTCGATGCTATTGTTACCGAATTATTACTGTTTTTGTGCCAATTTTTATAATCGTAGATCTACATAACAGCTAGAAAACAGTAGATCTGGAGATTAACTTTCGTTTTTAGCAATAGGATCTTGTTTATTGCTTTCTACTGTTTGATTTCAAGTTCTGAAAATAAGTTTTTCAATTTTCGATGTCCTGTTTGGTGAAAAGCATATGTTGATGATTCTAGTTTTTGCTTGGCAAAGTATTCATACTGCAGTTCCCTAATAGTTTGAGATCTGAAATGGTTGTGCTGTTTAGTAGTGTTTATGAAGTTGGTAGGAATTGAACAGATAGTGAGTAACCTGTATATTTCTCCTTTTTTTTCTGTCAAATTGCTGCAATTTGGGGATAGAGTTAGCAGGTATGTTGCTGGCGGGAGGTGGTACGTATTTCGTAGAACTAGTCGAGGTGTGCTAAAGTTGGTGACTGCAGTCATGAAAAAGGAAAAATGAACCTTTCCCCTCCCTAGCAATTTGGGTTAAGAAAACAAATTTCTGTCAATTTGCTCACCATTTGCTGTTCTGTCCGTGAAGTTGTGTGTGGATTCACTGCTGGAGTATTACATATGATGAATGAGTGTGGATATGTTTTCGAAATATTGTTTAACAATTTACTCTGAATGGGATGCTAATTTTTCTTCTTAATCGCAGGGACACAGGCCTCCACCAATTGAAAATGGATGTGTCTCTATGAATATCAGTGCATCTTCATCGATTCAGCCTAGCCCAATGTCATCCTCTTTCCCCAGTCCTGTACCTTCTTACCATGCCAGCCCAACATCATCCTCATTTCCTAGTCCCTCCCGTTGTGACGGGAACCCCTCATCATACATCCTTCCCTTTCTCCATAACTTAGCTTCCATTCCCTCTACTCTGCCACCTCTTCGTATATCTAATAGTGCCCCTGTTACCCCTCCTCTTTCTTCTCCTACCCGACGTTCAAAGCCCCCCAAACCTTTATGGGAATCCCTCTCCAGGGTTCCATTGAATTCTTTCCAGCACCCACTTTTTGCTGCTTCTGCACCATCAAGTCCCACTCGACGCCGATACTCTAAGCCTGCTACAATTCCAGAATGTGATGAGTCTGATGCCGCCTCAGTTGAATCTGCACGCTGGGTCAGCTTCCAGACGGTGGCAGCTCCAACTTCGCCTACTTTTAACCTTGTAAAACCTCTTCCTCAGCAGAACATTCTCTTAGATGCCTTAAGTGGACATGGAATGGTTGGCTGGGGCGAAACAGCAGCTCAAAAGGGACATGGCGCTGAATTTGATTTTGAGAGCTGTAAAGTGAAGGCATGGGAAGGTGAGAGAATACATGAAGTTGCTGTGGATGATCTAGAGCTCACTCTTGGTAGTGCAAAAGCACGTGCTTAAGCTCCTTAATGAGATGATTCCGATAAAGGATTAGAATAGGATGAGGTTAATTATTGAAAAAGAAGGAATATGGAGAGCTTATTCCATATCTGCAACGTTGCAATTTGCACGCGGTTCACCACATCAAATGTGCACTATAAGTCATATTGAGCCAACTACATGGATCTCATTTGTAAATTCTCTTACTATACACACCTGAGAAGTTGAATTTGAGCATGTGATTTCGTGTTCTCTATTGTATAGTTCTCTAAACAAGTGATCACCATATGAAGCTAAGATGTCCATTGAATTGAGCAGCTCGTTGAGCTAGATTTGTCCAGAGAATTGTGAAGTCAAACTGATGAAATGAAGCAACAGTTCTCTGTTAATGTTAGAGCTGCTCTTACTGTATTTAAGTAATGAACTCATAGATGCTGTGTGTTTGTATTTGTCTGGGTTTGCAAGACCCTCATATGACATTGTAATGTAGAAAAGTGCGACGAATCATGGTGAGAACATCCATTACTACTAGTTGTTAAACTTGAAGGTCACATTGAATTAGAGCTTAGCTTTTATTGTGGATTTTCTTCTCATTGACAATGTCTTAGAGTGAACTTTCTGTTTACCATTTTCTTCTCTTTAGTAACACAACAATGAAAATGGTATATAGATTTGTATTGGCTTCTTAGTGATGTTGAAAGTTGTAATACTTACTTCATGTGCTGTCTATATTTGTTTTTTTTTAGTACTTGTGGGTCAAAGGAGACATGGAATGGGGAGAAAGGGTCCCTCCCCACGTGCATTCTTACTTTGTAGGGCATGAGACCATTGTCACGCTTTGTATCGTATCTCATAATACAATATGGTACAAATAAATCATTTCTAATGACCCACTATTATGTATCTTGTTGGTCTACGAAAATTGAATGAATGCAACCCTTGGATGTGAACGATTATACAGAGGTTTTGACCAAACTAAGTTATTATATAAAGTCATTCACCAAAATAATGTTTTTCTAAAATTTTACATAATTAGTATAAACGTATTTCACAGTAACATTTTAGGGTATATTTTATTTTTTAAAAGTTGATGGCGTCAGATTGATATACGTTACTCATAGTAACATTTTACTCCTAAAACGTTACTCATAGTAACGTTTTAGGAGTAAAACGTTACTGAAAATGACGTTTTAGGAGTAATACGTTACTTACAGTAACGTTCATCAACCTAATGCTGTTAGTTTTTAAAAAATAAAATATACCCTAAAACGTTACCGTGAAATACATTTATAATAGTTTTGTAAAATTTTAGAAAAATTTATTACTTTGGTAAATTATTTTATATAATGGCTTCGTTTGGTTAAAAATTCATAATATATGAGAAAAGTATCAAAAACTCTCTTAGATTTGCGCAAATTATCAGTTTCATTTTTTGAATTATCAACAGCCTTAAAAAGACTATTTTAACTATTTGAAAATATATCCTCAATCTTGCAACATGAGCGAAATATACTTCTAAATTCTCGTGAAGTTTTAGGGTGTCTTTGGCAATTCTTTTGGATTTTTATTACGAGTCTTATGCTCCTATAAGTATTTGAGATCACTTGCTATGTCATGTGATAAATCAAAGGTATATCAAATTTTAGTTAGTCAAGTAAATAAATATTTTTTTACGAACAAAATTGGTAACAATTTACTTTAAGTTCATGAGCGTGTCTTCTCTTTCATGCTTCCTAATTAGTACTCTATATCTCTCATATCAGGGAATATTACATAAATTAAAAGCATTTGCTATAAGTTACTACAAAATATGCTTTTCGCTAATTTTCTTGTGATATCAGCAAAAGTTTTAGTGATTATGTTTGTTACTCCATTCGTTCGGTATAATTTGTTATAATTTCTATTTTAGAGTCAAATTATAAAAATTTTAATTAGTAATTTAAAATGTATTTTTCGATCATATCAATATGCAAAAAATTATAATTTATATTACATTTATATAGTTTTAGAATATCTAATTTTTTTAATTTAAATTATCAAATTAATGTGATCTAATTTAACTTTAAAAATTAATTAAATTAACTTTTGATAAATGTAACATGACAAATAATTTCGAACAGAGAGTGTATTAAAAGAATATACTAATAAGTAGGATCTTCACGTGCTGTTTGGTTGAGAAACAAGATAAAGCAAGATTATATATATGTTAATGAACCAGCATCTGACAAGTTTGACTGATAATCAGATTCCAGGTCAAACTATTATCGCCCTCTTTATAATTTATCATACATTTTAATAATCCCACTAATTATTTTTGTTGTTAATTAATTGTCAGATTAAAGTCTGGGGAAGATCCAGTTAAACAAAATCCCTACATTTAATAATGATTTAATTAATCTAAGCTTTTATATTGAAGAATTGCATAAAAAGTAAGTGTGAAATAAAGAACAACAAAACCTAAGATGTCTAATGAAAACATAAAATATACCCAAAAAAACACATATGGTTACAAGAAAGAAAGGCCTTGGTGAAGATATATATTTTTTTTTTTGTATAATACAACTTTAAATTTTGAAATTTTGGATGAATTAAAATAAATTGAATTAATAAATTAATAAGTTATTGATCCGTTCAAAAAGTAGTTGAGCTGAGTTATGCTAAAATACAAATCATAACCCAATCCATTTAATTCTTACAAATTAACTGAAGGTCTTTTTTTTTTTTATGTTTTCAAAATATATGTAACAATCCAACACATTTTTAGCCACTGATTTAAGATCAAGGGCATATATTAATACCTATTCAAATTAAGAAGTGTCTATGGGTCGTTTGGTACAAAGATTAATAATGAAATTGGTAATACTGAGATTAACATTGCAGGGATTAGTAATACATAAATTAGTAATGCAAAAATTATTTTACTAAGTGTTTGGTTCATTGTTTCCCACCTCACCTTGTGCTTGGATTAAATTATTATAAAAAACCTTATTTTCAATCATACACCTGAGTTAAGGTAAATAATTGGTGGACAATCCATGTTATTTTTATGGCCTTCTTAACTAGTTATGAAAAGAACAATTTAGTTGTCATGTTTGTCTTTTTTTATTATTTAAGGATAAATAATTGTCATCTTAGTAAATTGATCACTTACAAAGTGTCAATTTTCATTTTTTTTTTAAAAAAAGATTAACTATCAACTTTTAAAATTGAAAAGACGATAAAGAATAGTAAATTTGAATAAATCATCTACATTTACACATAAAAATTGCAAGTTATAATTTTAATATTTATTAAATTTTATAAATTGTTCAAAATACAAACAATTAGAAAGTTGCACAAACATAATAATAATAATAATAATAATAATAATAATAATAATAATAATAATAATAATAATAATAATAATAACACACTACTAGAAAACATGCCTGTAGCAACAATTATTTAGCAACAATTAAATATGTGTTGCAATAGATACTCATTCGCAACGGTTATAACTTTTGCATTAGACAACTGGACATAATGAAACACTTTGAGAATTAAATCATTGCATTAGTACTGCAACGTTGCCATATTATCTTTATATTGCACGATTCGTACAAACTGTTGCCTTAGATACTCTATGGCAACAATTCCGTCAATTATTTCACTCCACTTATTTCACTACACCCGTCAAAAGAGTTTTTTTTAATTAATTGTAAAAATAAAATAAAAAAACCTCATTTTTAATTCAAATCGCTGATCTCTAGTATTCAATCTCAGCCTTACATCTTTTTAAAAATCAATGATCTAGATCAAAACAATTGGCTTACCCACTTTAATCTACCAAGAGAAAAATCCTTAAAAAAAATTCCACTCCCCACCCTTCACTATAGCAGCGGCGCCCACTCTCTCTTTTCCTCCCCTCCTCATCGTTGTTTCCCTTTTCTCCCCGGCGAGAAACAACAGCCAGAAGCTCCAGCGAGCAGGCTCTATCGACGGAAACAACAAGCTCCAGCCGGCGAGCTCAAGACAACGTCACCTCTTTCTTTCTTCCAGCAAAGACGAGAGAACGACAACACCAGCAACCGATATCCCTAGCGCCTCCCTCCATTCTTTTCTCTTTTCCAGCAGCTCCGACGATGATCAACAATAGCACGGAGATGACCAGCGTCTGGTCTTCTCTTTTCCATTCTCCGATCAGCGAGCTACGAGGAAGCAGCTCCGATGCAGCCACCTTCTCCTTCGTAGAGTTGATTTCTATCAGACATGAGTATCGATAGTTCTATCCTAATCTTTAGCTGAGTTGAATTTGGTAATCAAAGTTTTGCACTTTAAACTATTTTAAAAGTAGAATAAAAAATTCCTTCTTTAGCAAGCATATTTTTTTTCATGGCCTTCTTTGTTTGTTTGTGGTGGTTTAGATTTGAAGGAAGTTGCATCACTGATTAAAGGTGGAGCATATACAAATGAAGTGCAGAAGATATAGAGGGCTATGAGATTGACCATGAAACTCAGGAGCAAACTAAAGGCTTCAGTACTTTCTACTTTTTGGCCTAATTTTGTGAACTTGAATGAATGTCAATTTTTGAACATTCTAGGATTATTTTATGTTTAAGCTTAATTTTTATGATCATCAATGTATGTTAAATCTTGAATTGTGTACTTATCTTTAATATATGGATGCGACTAGTTGAAGTATATATTGGTTTAATATTTTCTATCATTATATTATAGTTTACCTTAATAACACTGTTGCAATAGTTTAGAAGAACCGTTGTAATGAGTAGATCGAGTTGTATAATAAAGTTGTTGCTATAGGTCTTTTGCAAC
This sequence comes from Solanum lycopersicum, assembly GCF_036512215.1. Lineage (NCBI taxonomy): Eukaryota > Viridiplantae > Streptophyta > Magnoliopsida > Solanales > Solanaceae > Solanum > Solanum lycopersicum. The sequence goes on along the minus strand of NC_090801.1, from coordinate 51,153,279 downwards.
GGTTCGCATGTTGCAGCAACCACAGAAAGGTGTCGTCCTAGACTAAAGAATAATTGTTGCTATAGATAGTGTGTTGCAATAGTTTACAACTATTTTTATAAAACCGTTACTATAGACATATCGCAACAGACTTATATACAACACACCAGTTTTCGTTGCCATAATGCAATTGCAATACTTTTTGAGTCTATGACAATGATTATTCTAGTGTATTGAAAATAACTCAAAAATGTCTTTCTTTCATCTATTGGATAAAAAAGAGATAAGTGTCGAAAACACACATAAATTGTACTTTTTTTTTGAGTTTCATACCTAAACTATTGAAAGTTTGAGTTTCATACATAAACTATCACTTTTTCATTTGAGAAACACACCTCTCTCTTTTATACCACCCTCATCATGGTATGTGTAATAATTTAAAGAATTTCTATATCACACTCCACATGGACAAAGTATTCAACCTTGACAATAAATAAATAAATTATAAGTATTAGTTAAAATTAAAAATTAAAAAACTATTATAATTTTTTTTACTTTTTTTATAAAATAAAATGTAAAATATTTTTCTTACCCCACACCATTTTTTAATGTTTTTTATTTTGTTTAAATTTTTTTTATAAAAGTATTTCATTTTTTACTTCATCTCCTCCCCCTCATCAAATACTAATTTAGATATTATTTTATTTTCTTAAAAATATAATTCTACCCATCCCACTTAACTCTCCTCTTTCAATTTTTTCCTCCAGTGTTAAGATATACATATTGAAAATATTTTTTACTTGCTGCCACAAGACTTTTATGTTTTTTAGTTCTTTATGTTATATTCGGTACACTAGTAGAATTTTTTTTCTAAAAAATATATGTACGTGCATATCTAACACAAAATAAGAAAAACGTAAAAAAAAAATAAAAATTAAGAGCGAAAAATTAAATAGGATGGGATAGATTTTTTAAAATAAAATAATATCAATTTCATTCGGGGGGAGAGGGAGGGGGAGGATGAAATATGAAGTTTTTAAATTTTTTTTATAAATGACTTTTTTTTTAAAAAAAAGGATGGGGTTGTCGAAGGGAGGGGAGGTACGTGGAGGAGGTGGTAGAGTGAGATAAGAAAAATAATTTAATTTTTTTTATTGATAGTAATCTTTAATTTTTAATTAATATGGATTTTTTATTATTTAATTTTTATTTAGATAAAATATTTTATTTATGTGGAATACCATGTGTCAAAGTTTTTTCATATAAAAGAGAGAGTGCACTACACACTTCTGAGATGTGTTTCTCAACTAAAAAATAATAATTTAAGTATGAAACACACTTTTTTAATAATTTAGATATGAAACTCAAAAAAAGTAAATAATTTATATGTGTTTTTGATATTATCTCAATAAAAAAAGTCTTATCATCCACTTATTAAATAAAAAATGCCCTTTGAATTCAAATTTAAATTCAAACTTAACCTTGTTTTAATAGAAGTTACCGTTGCATAAACAAAATTTTATTTAAATATATGACATTATTTTTATTGGTCCAAATTTAATTAACTTTTTGGTAGACTTCACACTGTTATCTAATTATTTGCTATATTTTTTCACTTTTTTTTATATGACTTGTCAGAGCCAAAAATCTTTCGAAAATAATCTCTTTAGTCTCTATCTTTACGAGATAGTGTGATCATTAAGGTTTACTTACATTTTATTCTCATCAGATTTCACTTATAAAATTTAAACTTACGAATAAAAATAAAATATACATTTTTATATAATAAACAAATAAAAATTAGTGGAGCAAGTTGATTTACATTATTTACCATCAATTACATGACAAGAAGAAAATTGATAGTTCATATTAGCCTTTGGTTTTGTCCAAAGAAAGCATATATACTTATGGCTTACATTATTTCATGCTCCAGCTGTTTGTCCAAAGAAAGCATATATACTTATGGCTTACATTATCTCATGCTCTAGCTGTTTCTGAATTATGAGAATCCCTATTTATAGTTTTTGAATAGAGGAGTTGCGATTGGAATAGGATTCCGTTCGATCAATCAGATTTAAGTGACGTGTTAAAAAGATTTCATTGCATTATTTACCATCAATTTTTTTTTAAAAAAATCAGAATTCCAAAAAATTTAACGTAACAACGAAAAGAGAAAATTTAGCTATATAATGAGATAACGTATTCCAAACGCAAACAAAATTAATCTCCGTAAAAGAACACGTAAGTGACTAAAGCTATCCATGGCCTCATATAATTAGTTGAAACTTTTTTTTTTGGGTCATAACTTGGCTTTGGGATAAAATATATAAATCCATGTTTTTAGTATATTTTATGTAAAATTTATAGAGATCTCACATTTAATTTCACTTATTATCATTATTCTCCATTAGTTTTTCATTATTCTCTATTAGTTTTATAAATTTTTAAATTTCTTATTTTCTTTAATGTATTCAAGCTGCATATTAATGTATTTGAGTCAGTATTTAATATATCTGAGCTATTATAATAATTTAAAATTTATTAAAAATAAATTTATAAAATAATTGGAATTATATTAAATTCATAAATATATTAATCCAAATAAATATTGTGGATTGATATAATTGAGTTAAATATTTAAGTCCAATAAATATGAATTTAATTAAAGTCTAAATTAATTGATTTGGACTACAATGGATGAACCCAATTTGTTAAGCCCAATTTGTTAAGCCCAATTTCATCTCATTCTAGAACCCATCTTGGCGCCACACGTGCAAATGATGTGGCATGTCAAGTCAAATAAGAAACCGATAGAATTATTATATGTGTCAAAGATGACAAGCCCACTCTATAAAATCCATATGCCATGTCACTCAAATCTGATTGACCGAACGGAATCCTATTCCAATCGCAACTCCTCTATTCAAAAACTATAAATAGGGGTCCTCATAATTCAGAAAAGACACAAGAAAAAAATATTCTAAACAAGAAGCTAGAGAAATCCGTGGTACAAATGGCATTTACTTCTCTACAAAGTTAAAATTCTAAGAATTCAAGCATTCAAGTTCAAGAACGATCAAGATCAAGACCATCGTATTCAAGAACACGTTCGAAGCCCTTGAATTCAAATAAAAGTCAAGATCAAGATAAAGTCAAGTTCAAGTTCGTTAGAGATTCAAGATCAAGCTTTAAAACCCTTGAATTATATTTGAAAAGATGAATTCAGAGAAATCATAGAGATTGTAACACTCACACTTGAAATAATAAAATGATTGTTCCTATAATCTTCTGTTCTTGATTATTGTTTCTCGACGCGAATTTTATTGTCTACAACTACATCTTATGTATCCGAGCTACATATTAATATATCCGAGACAATGTCTAATGCATCCGATTTACAATTATTGTATCCATACTTTTATTTTTTTGAGGGATTTCTGTAATTATAAACTTTTAAGTGATAAATTATAATTTTACCTTAAAAATATGTGATTTCTATAATTTGACCATATTTTATCTTTTATTTGGTTATGAACAGAACCGACAATATGGGCTACGTCCGTTAGACAGGCCTAACCTAATCGGTGATTCGATAAGGCTAAGCTATAATTTAGCTACAATTTTTTTAACCTACGTCCTTATAAATTAGGCCGACTATTTTTTGATCCACGTAAAAAATAGACTAATCCAACCTGATCCGTCAAATTTCAAATTGAATACTACTAATAAATTTCGACCACACAAACAACAAACATTTTTAATTTGTATTTGTAGTCTTATTGGGAAGTTCTTGAACATCCTGAATTAGTATTTGTGGTTGTTACATATACTAACCCTACTGCAATTATATTCATCTAGAAATCAAATTATTTATGATTTTGCCAAACTTTGTGATTCCTATAAATTCCATACATAAACAGCTTTCACTTTGTAAAAAATCATCAACATTTTTAATATTCTCTTTTCCAATTATAGTGTTACAAAATTCTCTTTTTTTTTTCCCCATGGATAGTACACAACTTCATGTTGCTATATTCTCAAGCCCTGGCATGGGACATTTAATCCCAGTACTAGTTTTAGGCAATCAATTAGCTACTCATCATAATATCAAAATTACAATTCTCACTATCACAACCAACTCTTCATCACCCGAAATCGAATTTCTCAAGAAGAAAAAAAATATCGAAATTATTCATGTTCCATCAGTCGATATTTCCCATCTAATAGACTCCAATACTAAAGTTCTCACTCAATTACGCCTAATGGTTCGCGAAGCATTGCCTGGAATTCGTTCTGTCATAGCTTCGATGAATCATCGTTTAGATGCTCTCATTGTAGATATTTTTGGCACACAAATATTGCCTATAGCCGAAGAATTTAACATTCCTAAGTATGTGTTCCATACTACTAGTGCATGGGCATTAGCATTATTTATATACCTACAAGTTCTTGACCAAAAAATTGAGGGTGAATATGTTGATCTTAAACAACCTTTAGAAATTCCGGGTTGCAAAGCGTTACGACCCGATGATGTGGTGGATCCTATGATGGATCGGAGCGATCAGCAATATCATGAGTATCTTAAGCTAACAATAGAATATACGTGTTTTGATGGAATCTTGATTAATACTTGGGAAGATTTAGAGGGTGAGACTATCAAAGAGCTACGAAGTAATGAAAAGTTGCAACAAGGTCTAAAAGTGCTACTTCCAATTTACCCAATTGGTCCCTTGAGGAGAACCGTTGAAATAACTGAACGTGATGAGGTAATAATTAATTAAGTGATCATACGAGAAATTTAAGCCTTTTATATTCAATTTCATATATGCATATATTTTGAGTCTAAATTATTGTTCTCTTATTTATATTTTTAAACAGGTGATTCAATGGTTAGACAAGCAAAATTACGAATCAATTCTATTTGTATCATTTGGAAGTGGTGGAGCCCTTTCATCTCAACAAATGATTGAGCTTGCATGGGGTTTGGAATTAAGCCAACAAAAATTTGTTTGGGTGGTGCGTCCACCGTCTGATGGCGATCCAGATAATGCATATTTAAAGTCCAATGGGAGTGATACACATGGCACGTTCGAATACTTACCGGAGGGTTTTTTAACTAGGACTAAAGATATGGGCCTAGTAGTTCCTATGTGGGCCAATCAAGTCGAAATCTTGAGTCATTCATCAGTGGGTGGATTTATGTCACATTGTGGATGGAATTCAACGGTTGAAAGCCTTACGAATGGGGTTCCTATGATTGCATGGCCATTACACGCAGAACAAAAAATGAACGCCGCCATGCTCACGGAGGAGCTAGGGGTGGCGATTCGACCGGCAGTTTTACCAACAAAAAAAATGGCGAAGAGAGAGGAGATTCAAGGAATGGTGAGGATTTTAATGGATACAAAAGAAGGGAAGAGTATAAGGGAAAAAGCTAAGAAACTAAAGATAAGTGCTGAAAATGCACTAAGTGAAGGAGGTTCATCTTACAACTCAATGTGTGAGCTTGTGAAGGATATTCGTACAAGATGATTGTGGTCCAATTTTATTTTATATTCAATTAAAAATAAGTTGCCTTGTTGTGATCCTTCCATGCATATTAGATTAAGTGTATAGTATATTTTAAAAATATTCAGTATTCGAAGTTTATAAATTTAGTTATTCTGAATTCACGTTGAGCATATTCACTAAAAATAAAGTACTTTCTATCAAGATTTAATGTTGAAATCGAATGATCTATAATTCCGCGATTGGATGATCCAAGGCGTATTGTCTAATTATTCAGACGGAATCCTGATGTATATTAGGGAAAAATTTGCACCTTTATTAGTATCCGCGCTTAGATAAATGAACATTTAGACTTGGTCCTCTCCCAAATGAGGTGAAAGTACTTGACTAATTACAAAATTTAAGAGAAAAGAAAAAGAGATTTTTTTTGATATTATATGATTTTTAGTATTTTCATTACAGTTTACAGTAAAGTTGTAGCAATTACAGTAGTCGGTGTGTAATATATGTACAATTGATCGATCTGGCAAAAAGCATAATGAAAATATTAAATTTCTTTGGATTTAATTATTCGAACAATAATCTTTGATAATACAAATCTTTAAGATCATTCCATCTTTTTTTTTAATTACAATTTAAATTATGTATTCAAAGTTTAAATAGTGCTTCTTGACTGTATATATAGATAGATATGTGCGGTTATTAGATTTGTATTATTTAATTTCAGATATTTTATGAGAACTACTAATTTTACACTGGATCTATTTGGTACGAAAGGAAAATGTTTTTCATGGTAAATGTTTTTTTAGAAAATGTTTTCCTGAAAAACAAGTAGATTTTAGACTTATTTTCTAATGTTTGGTTGGTGAATAGAAAAAAATTTCCGAAATAATTTTAGTGTTTGATTTATGAATGAAAAATGTTTTTGAGACACATATTTTATTTTTATTAGAGCAGAAAATAATTTATGAAATTGAAAATATTTTTTAAAAACAATTTTTTTTCTGGATGGTGGTGGTGGGTAGTGGGTGGGGGTAGGAGACAGACAGGAGTGAAAAAATAAAAATTTAAAATTGATAGTATTTTTAAAAAATAAATTTAATTTTTTGGAGGGTTGGGGTTGGGGTGGGGGGTGGGGAGCTGGCTAGTGGTGGATAAGGATCGGGTGAAAAAATAAAATTTCGAAATTGATTTTTTTCCAAAAGAATATGTAATTCAAATTGGAGCAGAGTTTTAAAAAATATTTTCCTTAATTTTTGAAGGGAAGTCATTTTCCTTAATTTTGAGAAGTTGATTTGAAAAATGTTCTCTTTCTCTTTTATTATCTAATTTCTCGATTTTTATCCTCACTAGTTGTAAAATGGAAATGTTCAAACCGAAAACAAAAATATTAAAACTATAAAAGGAAAAAGTAAAATATATAAATAAAAACATAAAACTTCCTTTTACTTGTTCTATTTGGACTGTGTACGCTTTTAAAAAATATCAATTACCTGATTATATTTTCACAATACTCATGTTGATAAATGTTAATTTTTAGATATTGCAAAATAATTAGAAAAATAACTAATTAAAATTAAGTATAATATGAAAATATTTTTTTTTATCTTAATATATTAAAAATTATAGGATAACATAATTTTCTTCAAATAATAGATAAAGAAAAATTAGTGAAGCGAGTAATACACCAGGAGTGAAACCAATTTTGATAATGAGTAGTCACATGTCAATATAAAATGTTAATATTAGCCGTTAGTTTTTGACCTCAATTTATTCATTTTGAATTGCTAGTAATATATTTTCACCACATATTGAATAAAGAAAGTGACTACAACTATATATAGCCACTTATATTGTAGTTCTACATAAGTCAAAATTTTTTGGTGAAATGTAGCGTTGGGACCAAGTTTATTAATATTGGACATTTCTAGCTCGCCACAAGTCTTATGTATGTAAGTTTTGTGCATGTGTTTGTCATGTTCACAGTTACTTTCAATGAAATAGTTTATAACTTGATTACGTGTTTCAGTATTTAAACTAGATTTATCTAATTCAAATTAATTTATCACATAGTATTTGACTCGGTTATAGGGTGATGAGTATTTCAAGTGATAACTTTATGTATTTTCTACTTTATTGTTTAGATAAAATTAAGAAACCTATTTCCTAAGATCAACAATTGGTGGTGCTATACTTATTTTTAGTGTCTTTTAATCTTATCATCTTGAATACGGCGTGACATTTGTAACCACCAGGCACCAAGCAAACAAACATTATTTGTGGTATGGTTGTGAAATTCTTGAATACTTGTGGTACTTACCTCTGCTGACCCTACTGCCCTTGCTAGAGGAGTTTGTCTTAGTCAATCAATTACATTATTGTTTGGTAATTGTTATGTATCATATACATTTAGTATAAATTCAAATTTATATATCAAAGCTAAAAAATTAGTACATGATACATTATTATTTATGTATTTTATTTTGTTTGAGAAATGCTATAATTTAAAATTAAAAAAATACATTATACATGTATTTGTATTAATTTAGCTTCCCTTTTTGTGTGTGATACATAACACAAATTTTATGTATCAAGTACATTTATATTGAACATGATAAACACTAATTGAAGATTCAACAATATTAGAGTTATGTGTCTACCTTAAATATGAACATGATACATTGCATACAACAAAGATTATTGTAGCACTGTATCAGATCAATGATAACACTAAGAAAGACTAATTGTAACGACCTGTTTAGTCGTTTTGAACAGCAGATTTTATTTCTGAAAAAACAGGCTGAGGCGACGGACCCCCACGACGGACCGTCATGGGCACGACGGACCGTCGCAGGGTCTCGTTGCAAAACACTTAGAAAATCTGAAATTGGGTACTGAAAATCGACTCTCTGAACTTCGTAACGAAATGGCAGGACGGACCGTCACATGTGTGACGGACCGTCACATGTGTGACGGACCGTCACAGACTCTGGTGGAAATTGAGTCTTTGAATCTTGCGACGACCTGCAGGACGGACCGTCGCAGGCACGACGGGCCGTCGCAGGTTGCGTAATTCCAGTCTGGGTCGGATTTCTTTATACGTTTTAAGGGATGTTTTTCACTATTCCTGCTTTAATTATAAAGTTAGTGGGTTAATGTTAATAAGTCTAATTACTTGGGGGTTAAAAGAGGTAACCTTAAGTTAATTAGTGGGTTATTATTGCCATCTTTTATTCTTAATTATATACTAATTAGGGCAAAAGAAAGAGGGTTTGAATAAAGAAAATAGAAAGAACAAAGAGAAGAAAAGAGAAACGATAGAGAGAGGATCGAACGAGAGGAAAAACACAAAGCTTGGGAAATCACTTGCTTGATCACTAATCTTCGGTGGAGGTAGATTATGGTTTTTATACTATTCGTAGTAAACTCTTAATAGCGAATGATATGTATTGAAAATATTGTAAACCCTGCTATGTGCTTAATTGTATGCTTGTATGAATGTAATTATATAATTGTGATTATATAAGCATGATGAAGTTATTGAATCTCAAATCTTGCAAAACCCTAATCTCTCTGTTAATAATGAGGCCTTGGTATAAAAGAAGGCGTGATGAACTAAAATAATGAGATTGATGATGCCTTGGTAAGAAAGAAGGCTTGATGAATTGATAGAAGGGATTAGGGGATCGGGTGTCGCGAACCGACACGTAGATTTAGGGGATCGGGTGTCACGAACCGACACGTAGATTTAGGGGATCGGGTGTCACGAACCGACACGTAGATTTAGGGGATCGGGTGTCACGAACCGACACGTAGATTTAGAGGAGCGGAGTGTCACGTACCGACACAAGAGGAGTAATGAATATGAGGGAGCGGAGTGTCACGTACCGACACAAGAGAAATAAAGATAATGAATCTTGAAAGATGGTAATATACTCAATCTAATGAACATAATTCCCAAATGAGTATGGTATTGAGGCTTGAGTCCTCATGTGTGAACTTGACGGTAATTGTTAATGATATAGTACTTGTTGTCGCTACATGTTGAGTATCATAGTTGATTTTATGATATTACTTGGTATATATTTATTTCTATTTTGAGTTGGCCGATGATATCTACTCAGTACCCGTGTTTTGTACTGACCCCTACTTTTATGTTTTCTTCTTGTTTATTTGTGGAGTGCAGCAACCGTGCCGTCATCTTCGACTCAACAGTAACTCTAGCCAGTCTTCATTACTCCGGATATCAGGGTGAGCTAATGCTTCTAGCTTGGACTGGATCTTCCTCTTCATGTCTTGATGCCTTGAAGTTCCAGCATGGACTAGCTTTTATGTATTTTTAGCTTCTTAGAAACTCTTAGATTTAGTAATTTGATCATAGATGTTCTTGTGATGATGACTTTCAGATTTTGGGAAATAATAGTTATTGAATTGGTTTTTATTAATGAGTTTAAGTCTTCCGCATTATTTTATGATGATATTACATTGAAATGTTAAGGTTTAGATTGGTTGGTTCGCTCACATAGGAGGGTAAATGTGGGTGCCAGTCGCGGCTCGGTTTTGGGTCGTGACACTAATTTAAGACTCTAAATAAATGAGATACATTAAAATTATGTATCTTTGACAGTGATGGCGTGCAATGGCAGATTCAACAATTTTTTTGGACGTTTTTAACTGTAGATACATTAAAAGAAAATAAATATTTTTCAAGAATAAATTTCAACGACGATATGATTAACTAAAATTACAAAGGTTCAATAAGATTTCAATGGGGTCAAGGGGAGGAGATAATTTTGTTTTTATTTTTTAAGATGAAAAGCTAAAAAATAATAATAAAAGAAATCAGAGATTGAAGAGATGGAAAGAAATCTACCTATTGAATAATTTGAAATTATTAATTGGAAATAAAAAGATTTAAAATTCAAAAATATATTAATTGATGTAATTATAGAGAGATTTGTGGCATGAAAAAAGGCAAGAAAATCACGGGTATGAGATTTCAAGTTAATGTATCAGGAAAAGGAGATGCTGAAAGAAAAAGAAGGGATTTTTGATATTTTTGAAATAATAGGGAAAATAAGAAAATATGATAACAAATGATGTGTAATTAAGAAATTTTTCCTTATTATTATATGCTTTTGTATAAGCCAACAAGGGGTGGTCTATCACAACATTAAATAATTGTACAATGATCTTGTGCTACAATCTTACTCGATGGCATATTCATTTTTCATTTTAGATTGTGAATTAAAAACTTTATACTTATAAGAATCGATGATTTAATTCTCTGTATATAAGCTAAAACTCTACACACTAAACCATCTACTATATAAGTAAATAGACATCATAAACGAATATATGATCTATTAAATTTTAGCAAATATTTAATCTCTAATAAATATTATTTCTTAGCACATGATTAGTAGTATATATGCTAACAGAGATACCATTTCAACAATTACTACATTCAATCAAGGGGGTTTGCTCAATATGCACCATCTTTAGCCAACCAGATATGTCCTAATTTCTTAGAGATCCATAAAAAAAACAAAACATCTTAACCCTATTTCATTTGGTGTTTTCAAGACGTAATATCCTAAATTACATTACCTATTTCACAGTCCATATATCAAGTAATCTTTGTATGTTACGTTGTCATACGTGAAATCTATAGGCAACTCAATTGTATATCTCTTAGACTTCTAAGCAAAGAAATTCTATGTGTCATTCGATTCAATTAGAATTTCCACTGCAAGAATTATTGATGTAAACAAGCACATCATGTTTAGTTTATTTGTATTGTTGTATTGTTACAACCATTTTTCTTTGTAATCATACATGTTAGGGAGCACGGGCTGTGCCCTTCTAGTATCAAAATTGGTGATGACAAATTTGACTAAGCAGAGTGTTCCATTTGTATGGTCGGACGAATGTGAAGAAAGTTTTCAGAAGCTCAAAACTTTGTTGACTACTGCACCAATTCTTACCCTGCCAGTGGAAGGTAAGAATTTCATTGTTTATTGTGATGCATCCTATTCGGGTTTGGGTGCAGTGCTAATGCAAGAGAAGAATGTAATTGCTTATGCCTCGAGGCAATTAAAAGTGCATGAATGTAATTATCCGACCCACGATTTGGAGTTAGCGGCAGTAGTGTTTGCATTAAAGCAATGGAGACATTATCTATATGGGGTTAAGTGTGAAGTCTATACGGATCATCGTAGTTTACAATATGTTTTTTCTCAGAAAGATTTGAATTTGAGACAAAGGAGATGGATAGAACTACTGAAGGACTATGATATCACTATCTTGTATCATCCGGAAAAGGCTAATGTAGTGGTAGATGCCTTAAGTAGAAAGGCAGGGAGCATGGGAAGTCTAGCCCACTTGCAAGTTTCTAGACGCCCATTGGCTAGAGAGGTTCAGACTCTGGCTAATGACTTTATGAGGCTAGAAGTAAATGAGAAGGGAGGATTTTTGGCCTGTGTGGAGGCAAGATCTTCCTTTTTTGATAAGATTAAAGGAAAGCAATTTACTGATGAGAAACTGATCCGGATCTGAGATAAGGTGTTGCGAGGAGAGGCTAAAGAAGCAAAAATCGATGAGGAAGGTGTTTTGAGGATTAAGGGAAGGGTATGTGTACCCCGCGTCGATGATTTGATTCACACTATTCTTACAGAGGCTCATAGTTCAAGGTATTCTATACATCCTGGTGCAACCAAGATGTATCGTGACCTAAAACAACATTTTTGGTAGAGTAGAATGAAGCGTGATATTGTTGATTTTGTTGCTCAATGCCCGAATTGTCAGCAGGTAAAGTATGAGCACCAAAGGCCTGGAGGGACACTTCAGAGGATGCCCATTCCTGAATGGAAGTAGGAGAGAATCGCAATGGACTTCGTGGTTGGTCTACCAAAGACAATGGGTAAGTATGACTCCATTTGGGTAATTGTTGAAAGATTAACTAAGTCTGCTCACTTCATTCCGGTTAAGGTGACTTATAATACGGAGAAGTTAACCAAACTTTACATCTCAGAAATTGTTCGATTGCACGGAGTTCCACTTTCCATCATATCAGATAGAGGTACGCAGTTTACTTCTAAATTTTGGAGAACATTGCATGCCGAGTTAGGTACTAGGTTGGATCTTAGTACTGCATTTCACCCTCAGACCGATGGTCAGTCTGAGCGAACAATTCAGGTTTTGGAGGATATGCTTCGTGCATATGTGATAGAATTTGGTGGTCATTGGGATAACTTCTTACCCTTAGCAGAATTCTCATACAACAATAGCTATCACTCAAGTATTGATATGGCCCCATTTGAGGAACTGTATGGGAGAAGATGTAGGTCTCCCGTTGGGTGGTTTGATGCATTTGAAGTTAGACCTTGGGGTACTGACCTTCTGAGGGAATCGTTAGATAAAGTGAGATGCATTCAAGAAAAGCTTTTAGCGGCTCAAAGTAGGTAGAAAGAATATCCAGATCGAAAGGTTAGAGACTTGGAGTTTATGGAGGGTGAACAAGTCTTACTAAAGGTTTCACCCATGAAAGGGGTGATGCGGTTTGGTAAGCGAGGTAAGCTTAGTCCGAGGTATATTGGTCCATTTGAAGTTCTGAAGTGCGTGGGGGAGGTAGCGTATGAATTAGCCTTGCCCCCAGGACTCTCAGGAGTGCACCCGGTATTTCATGTGTCTATGCTGAAAAGATACCATGGGGATGAAAACTACATCATTCGTTGGGACTCAGTTCTTCTTGATGAGAATTTGTCTTATGAGGAGGAGCCTGTTGCTATCTTAGATAGGGAAGTCCGCAAGTTGAGGTCAAGGGAGATTGCATCTGTCAAAGTTCAATGGAAGAATTGGCCAGTGGAAGAGTCCACTTGGGAGAAGGAGGCTGATATGCAAGAAAAATACCCACACCTGCTTACAGATTCAGGTACTCCTTTTCGCCCTTGTTTTTCTTCTTGTGATCGTTCGGGGACGAACGATAGGTAAACTGGTATTTATTGTAACGACCATTTAGTCGTTTTGAGCAGTAGAGTTTATTTCTGGTAATAACTGTCTGGGTCGACGGATCCCACGACGGAACGTTATGGGCACGACGGACCGTCGAGGGTGTCTCGTTCCAAAATACTTAGAAATCTAAAAATTTGGGTACTGAGAACAACTCTCTGAACTTCACGACGACATGGCAGGATGGACCGTCGTGGGTATGACGGACCGTCACAGACCCTTTAGAGAAATTTAGTCTCTAAACTTTGTGACGGAAGCAGCAGGACGGACTGTCACAGGCACGACGGACCGTCACAGACTGCGTAACCCTGACTGGGTCGGATTTCTGTTAAAAGTTTTAAGGGGCGTTTTGGACTATTCCTGCTTATAATTATAAAGTTAGGGGTTTAATGTTAATAATTCAATTACTTGGGGGTTAAAGGAGGTAACCTTGAATTAATTAGTGGGTTACTTTTACCATTCTTTATACTTAATTATATGGTAATTAGGGTAAAAGAAAAGAGTTGGAATAAGGAAAAATAGAAAGAACATAAAGAAGAAAGGGAGGAAGAATGAACGAGAGAGGGAGAAACGAAGAGGAAAGCAAAGCATTTGAGAAGTAGATTGCTTGATTTACGAATTCTTCGGTGGAGGTAGGTTATGGTTTATGCTATATCATAGTAAACTCTTGATAGCGAATGATATGTGTTGGGTAGTATTGTAAAGTCTTCTATATGCTGAATTGTGTGCTTGCATGATGTGATTATATAATTGTGATAAAATAAGCATGATGAGGCTGTTGAATCTTAAAACCTTAAAATCTCTTTGTTAATGATGATGCCTTGGTATAAAAGAAGGCTTGATGAACTAAAAGAATGAGGTTAATGGATCGGGTGTCACGAACCGACACGTAGTATTAAGGGATCGGAGTGTCACGTTCCGACACCAGGATAGTATTAATGGATCGGGTGTCACGTTCAGACACCAGGATAGTATTTATGGATCGGGTGTCACGTTCCGACACCAGAATAGTATTAATGGATCGGGTGTCACGTTCCGACACCAGGATAGTATTAATGGATCGGGTGTCACGTTCCGACACCAGGATAGTATTAACGGATCGGGTGTCACGTTCCGACACCAGGATAGTATTAATGGATCGGGTGTCACGTTCCGACACCAGGATAGTATTAATGGATCGGGTGTCACGTTCCGACACCAGGATAGTATTAATGGATCGGGTGTCACGTTCCGACACCAAGATAGTAAAAAGAATAAATCTTGAATTATGTTAATATACTCAACTTAAAGAACCTTTTTCCCAAATGAGTATGGTGTGGAGGCTTGAGTCCTCATTGGTATTGTTGCCAATGGTTCTTGTACTTGTTGTTGCCACCTGTTGAGTATTGTAGTCGATTTTATGCTATTATTTGATATATATTGCTTTCTATTTTGAGTTGGCCGATGATACCTACTCAGTACTTGTGCCTTGTACTGACCCCTACTTGTATGTTTCTTTCTTTGTTAATTGTGGAGTGCAGCAAACGTGCCGTCGTCTTCAACTTAACCACAATTCTAGCAAGACTTCAGCATAATCAGATTTCAGGGTGAGCTATTGTTCCTAGCTCGGACTGGATTCTTTCCTTCGCGTCTTGATGTCTTGAAGTTCGGACATGGACTATCTCTTTTACTTATTTTAGTTTCTTAGATACTCTTAGATTTAGTAATTTGAGGATAGATGTTCTTGTGATGGTGACTTCCAGGTTTTGGGGATAGTAATTGATAAACTTTAGAAGTTATTTAATTGATTTCGTTAATGAGTTTAAGTCTTCCGCATTATATTCTGTTTATTATGGTTGAAATGTTGGGGTTTAGATTGGTTGGTTCACTCACATAGTAGGATAAGTGTGGGTGCCACTCACGGCTCGTTTTGGATCGTGACACCTTAGGATCATAATTAATATTTTTTTAATTAAAGCGTACATCTTTTTATTAACTAAACAATACTTATTTTTTAAAGATAAATTGGATGAACTATACACACAAAAAAATTATAATTTTTTTTTCATCCTCCTTGGCAGCCAAATAGTTACACTTTGTTTGGATCATTGTTATCAATTGTTTCGTAATGTATTATATTGTATTGTATGGTAGATATAATGTTTGGTTAGATTGCATTGTGTGTTGTTGTTTAATAATATTTTAATTGTTTGGTTTGATTATATCGTATTGTATTGTAATTTATAAATTTACTTAAATGTCCTGAATTATTCTAGGGTAGGAGGTTTGATTAGATTTAAATAATTAAGGTAAAGGGTAAAAATAGTATTTTGAAATATTATGTAAATATATAATTGGAAAAAGAAATTAAGTAACAATGACTACACACCAAATTGGTTGTTCCATAAAACAAGAGTTTTCATTGTTACGTAACAATAAAATTTAACTATATAGTACAATACATTTTAAGTAACAATCAAAACAAACATTGTAGGTATAGTAACGATACAATACAATATAATGGATAACAATGATCCAAACATAGTGTTAATGTTTAGTAGTTTAAGGAGTTTGAGAATTACAAAAAAATTAACTTTGTTTGGAGGGAAAAGTATTGACGAAATAAGAGCCTGTTTGGATGGGCTTAAAAGCTGGTCAAACTGACTTAAAAGTCAGTTTTTGACTTATTAGAGTGTTTGACAAATATCAAATAACTTATTTTAAGTCAAAAATGACTTATTTAAGCCAAAAGCTAAAAGCTAGGTGAGTGTTTTTTTTTCAACTTAAAAGTTATTTTGATCGTGTATATTACCTTTTTACCCTTAATTCTTTTATTTTTATTTTTATTATTATTATTTATTATAATATATTGTTATTAATATTTTATTAATATTTATTTTATTATTTATTATTATTATAATATATTATTATTATTATTATACATTATTATTATATATTATATATTATATATTATATATTATTATTATATTATTATAATAATAATTATTATATTTACATATTATTTTATTATTATTATATATTATTATTATTATTTATTATTATTATTATTATATGTTATTATTATTATTATTAAATTAATCAACTTTTATCATGTTAATAAATTTTAGGGGTATTTCAGACATTTTGATTAAAAAAGGCGTTTACCAGCACTTATTTGTCAAACACATCAACAATTTGTTTTAACTTCAGTTCTTTTATTCAAACACATAACTTATTTGAAATATAAGTTTCAGCACTTTCAAAAGTACCTTTTAAAAGATACTTTTTTTAAGCCATCCAAAGGAAGAATATTTTAGCCTTTTTACATTTTTGGACAAATTATGATCAAATTTTAAAATGTTCTTAAAAGTATTCACAAAAAAATGTCACATTCTCCCTATTTTATTAATTTTATTTAATTTCTTATGTATAAATTGCGACGCTCTCTTTCTTTTATTCAAGTACAATGAATTAATTATCATTTATTTCTCTTTTCCTTTTATTCATCTATTTTCTTGATTTTTATCCTCACCAGTTGTAAAATGAAAATGTTCAAATCGCAAACAAAAATAATAAAAATATAAAAGTAAAATTATATAAATAAAACATAAAAGCAAACTTCCTTTACTTGTTCTATTTAAACTATGTTACTAGGGGTGTGCAAAAACCGAACCGACCAATAAATCGAACCGATAAAATATTATTGGGTTATTGTTATTGGGTAATTGGGTTATTGGGTTTTTAATGGGTTTAGAAAAAATAATTATTAGGTTATTGGGTCGATTTCGGTTTTTCCTATTGGGTTATTGGGTAAACCGATAACCCAATAAGACGATAGTTATTTACTACTTTACCCTTCCTCAATATTAAATATACATAATTTAATACATAAATAGATTCAATATTAGCTTTTCAGGCTATGTGATTTTTTGGTTAAGAAATTGGTGAGAACTTTGTTGATTATTTGGTGGAGCAAGCAACTGTTCAAGATTGTCTCATTGAAATATTTTATTTTAGTTTTAATTCTAGTTCGTAATTGTAGGCGATAGCTTTTGCAAGTTTGTGAATGTTAGTAATTTGATCAACATTCAAAGTTTTCTATTATGTTTTGGCGGTAAGTTGGTAACATGTAATTATAACATACGTACCATTATATATTATTTGATCGACATTTTCTTATTGGGTTAACCGAAATCGAACCGATAACATCAAAAACCGATAAACCGATAAAAAGTTTCTTATTGGTTTGTTATTGGGTTAGCATATCTTAAAACCGAGAACCGATTATATATAAAATCGAATCGAACCGACCGATGCACACCCCTATATGTTACACCTTAAAATAATATCAATCAATATACTTTTTCACAATAATCATGTTGATTAATGTTTGATTTTACATATTGCAAAAATAGAAAAATAACTAAATATTTTTTATCTTAGTATATTAAAAATTATAGATAAAAATAATTTTCTCATATAATAGATTAATAAAAATTATTCAATATGTGGTACTTTCACCACATATTGAATGGGGATGCCAAAGCACACGAAGTAAGTGACTACAATTATACATAACTACTTATATTCTAGTTCTATATAAGTTAAACTTTTTTGGCAAAATATAGCGTGGGGACCAAGTTTATTAATATTGTACATTACTAGCTCTCCACAAGTCTTATATATGTAAGTTTTGTGCATGTGTTTGTCATGTTCACAATTACTTTTAATGAAATAGTATATAACTTAATTACATGTTTCAATATTTGAATTTGATTCACCTAATTCAAATTAATTTATCACATAATATTTGACTTGATTATGGGGTGATGAGTATTTTAAATGATAACTTTATGTGTGTTCTACATTATTGTTTAGATAAATTTAAGGAACCTATTTCCCAAAATCAATAATATTGATACTATACTTATTTTTAGTGTCTTTTAGAGCCCGTTTGAATGTGCTTAAAAAAATAGCTTTTAAAAGTACTTTTGAAAGTGTTGTAAATTATTTTTAAAATAATTAGTTGTGTTAGGATAAAAGTGCTAAAGTTAAAAAAAATTATTGATGTTGTTTGACAAATAAGTGCTGGTAAACATTTTTTAAAATAAAAATGTCTTAAATACCCTTTAAAGTTGTTAACATGATAAAAGTTGATTAATTAAGGTTTTTATACTTTAAAAAAAATTAATTGATATTCTACATCCATAAGTAATTATATTTTGCTATCATTCACATATTTCTTTAATATTATAATTTTTTATAAATAATAATAATATTAATAATAATATAAAATAATAATAATAGTATATAATAATAATAAATAATAATAATATAAGAATATGAAATAATAATAATAATAATAATAATAATTATGATATAATTATCATTATAATTATAATTATTATAATAATAATGATAATATATAATAATAAGATAATAATAAAAATAATAATATAAATAATAATAATATATAATAATAGAAATAATAAATAATAATAACAATATATATTAATAAATAATAATAATAATAATAACATGAAAATAATAATAATAATAATAATAATATGAAAATAATAATAATAATAATATATTATACATAATAATAATAAACAATAATAATAAAATAAAGAATAATAATAATAATAAAATATTAATAATAATATACATAATAATAATATATAATAATAATAATAATAAAGAATAATAAAATAAATAATAATACTAATAATAACAATAATAATAATTAAATATAAATAATAATAAATAATAATATAACAATAATAAATAATAATATAACAATATGAAAAAAAATTAATTAATATTCTACATCCATAAGTAATTATATTTTGCTATCATTCACATATTTCTTTAATATTATAAATTTTTTATAAATAATAATTATATTAATAATAATATAAAATAATAATAATAGTATATAATAATAATAAACAATAATAATATAAGAATGTGAAATAATAATAATAATAATAATAATAATTACAACAATAATAATTATTATGATATAATTATCATTATAATTATAATTATTATAATAATAATGATAATATATAATAATAAGATAATAATAAAAATAATAATATAAATAATAATAATATATAATAATAGAAATAATAAATAATAATAACAATATATATTAATAAATAATAATAATAACATGAAAATAATAATAATAATAATATGAAAATAATAATAATAATAATATATTATACATAATAATAATAATAAACAATAATAATAAAATAAAGAATAATAATAATAATAAAATATTAATAATAATATACATAATAATAATATATAATAATAATAATAATAAAGAATAATAAAATAAATAATAATACTAATAATAACAATAATAATAATTAAATATAAATAATAATAAATAATAATATAACAATAATAAATAATAATATAACAATATGAAAAAAAATTAATTGATATTCTACATCCATAAGTAATTATATTTTGCTATCATTCACATATTTCTTTAATATTATAATTTTTTTATAAATAATAATTATATTAATAATAATATAAAATAATAATAATAGTATATAATAATAATAAATAATAATAATATAAGAATGTGAAATAATAATAATAATAATAATAATAATATAAGAATGTGAAATAATAATAATAATAATAATAATTACAATAATAATAATTATTATGATATAATTATCATTGTAATTATAATTATTATAATAATAATGATAATATATAATAATAAGATAATAATAAAAATAATAATATAATAAATATAATATAAATAATAATAATATATAATAATAGAAATAATAAATAATAATAACAATATATATTAATAAATAATAATAATAATAACATGAAAATAATAATAATAATAATAATAATAATAATAATAATAACATGAAAATAATAATAATAATAATAATATATTATACATAATAATAATAAACAATAATAATAAAATAAAGAATAATAATAATAATAAAATATTAATAATAATATACATAATAATAATATATAATAATAATAATAATAATAAAGAATAATAAAATAAATAATAACAACAATAATAATAATTAAATATAAATAATAATAATAAATAATAATAAATAAATAATATAACAATATGAAAATAATAATACTAATACTGATAAGTATAATAAGTATAATAATAATAATAATATAATAATAATAATAATAATATATTGATAATAATAATATATAAAATAAAGAATAATATAATAAATAATAATAAAAAAAAAATATTATAAATTATAATAATAATATATGATAATAATAATAATTATAATAATAATATATGATAATAATAATAATAATAATAATAATAATACAAAAAATAATTAAATATTAATAATACTAATAATTATTATAATAATAATATTAATAATAAAATAATTAATAATAATAATAATTAAAAATAATAAATAAAAGAATTAAGCATAAAAAGGTAATATACACGATCAACATAAAATGACTTTTAAATTTAAAAAAAAATACCTCTTACCTAACTTTTAGCTTTTGGCTTAAAATAAATTATTTTTAACTTAAAATAAATTATTTTTTATATTTGTCAAACACTCTAATAAATTAAAAATTAACTTTTAAATCAATTTGATCAACTTTAAATCCATCCAAATATATTTTTAATCTTATCATCTTAAATAAATTGTAACAGAGGAGTTCTCTTTGAATATGGCGTGGCACTTGTAACCACCAGGCACCAAGCAAACAAACATTATTTATAGTATTATTGTGAAGTTCTTGAATATTTGTAGTATTATTGTGAAGTTCTTGAATAGTTGTGGTCCTTGCTAGAGGAATTATCTTAATTTGTTTATGTCCCTTAAGAAAAAGACTAGTCATGTAGTTATGTCCATCATAGAAGTTAAATTAATTATCATTTGCAAAAAGGTCTAAAATATTTTTAAAGTTTTGAAAATGGTATAAAATTATTTTTTATTGCCTCCAAAATATCTTTGTCATCCACCTTTGAGTTCAAAATTGATCACTTCTTTGATTGTTTTAAAATTAAACTCTTTAATATGTTTTAAAATACTTGGCGTTCAACTATTGGTTATAATTTAATTTATTAATATAATTTATAAACCAACCTACTACGCACTCATTACTAACTAAAATCCACCCAATTAATAATCCAATTATAATATCAAAATCGTCATAAACACTATTAAAACACGATGAAATTATAGATTCCTGAAAATAACATTTAAAATTGTTAGAGTCCGAATCGAAGCCCAATTAAATTTAGATTGAGCAGCTTATTTAGGAGGACACTTGCAATAGGATTCTCTTTCAAAATTGAATTAGAAATTTATGATTAAAGGTAAAGAAGTAATACATCCCGAATTAATTCATGCACTTTCTTAGAATATAATTTTATAAATATTTATGATTTGTTTTAAAACCTTTAATATATTATTTTGGAAAATAGTTACCTATGAAGTAACATCACATACTTGAGACGTAAGAATAATTACGATGAACATAGTCAAACTTTTTTAAGTTTATCGATAATTTTTATTTAGACACTTGAATGTATGATAATTTACTTTTATAGATATTCTCGCCTCAAATTTTTAAAAACACTAATTGGCAGTAGCTTTTCTATTGTTGCATTAATAATGTGATAGGTTTATTAATTTGGAGGGGTTTAATTAGTAATTGGTGGGTAGTAGATTGATTTATAAATTATACGGGAAAAGGGTCTGATATACCCCTCAACTTTGTCATTTAGAGCTGATATACTCCTTGTTATAAAAGTGGCTCATATATACCCCTACTTGTAAACAAATAGCTCACATATACCCCTACTTGTAAACAAATGACTCACATATACCCTTTTCCTCTAACGGAAATGAAAAAAAATAATTTTAATCTAAATTTTTATTAATTTTTTCTAAAAAATATAATCCCAAATGAATAAATTTAATCCTCGTCAAACATATTTTTTTGACATTTTTTTGTTTCAATGACTAATTTATAATTATTATTTTGATAATCAAATTTATTTATGTTTCACTAGTATTCTTGTAAAACTTATTGTAGATGACCAATTTTTTTCTTCGAATACGAAATTAAATTACAATACACACAAAAAAAATAGTTTAAATTTTTTTTCTTTAAACTAAGGATTGAAAGAAAAAAAACAAAATAAGAATAAGAAACTCAAATAATTATAATAAAAGAAGTCCAAAAATAATTTATGTGTGAAAAAAATTAAAATATACGTGAACTTTGATAGAAGAATCATATATACCCCTAAAAAATTTTTTTAAAAAAATTAGAAGTAACAAATATAAATTTAAAAATAAGTTTTTAACTTACGTTAAATGAAGGGTATATGTGAGCCATTTTGTAACGACAGGGATATATGTGAGCCATTTTGTAACGGCAGGAGTATATGTGAGTTGTTTGTATAACGGTAAGGGCATATATGTGTCACTTTTATAACGAGGGGTATATCAGCTCCAAATGACAAAGTTAAGGGGTATATCAGACCCTTTTCCCTAAATTATACTAATAAGTTAAATCATAACAAATAGTTGATCATCACGTATTTAAGAAAATATTTAAATAGTTTAAATATAAAACCGTTAAATAAGTGGTCAATTTTGAACCAAAAGGTGGATGACAAGGGTATTTTGGACCCAATAGGTGGGTGCGAAGGATATTTTGGAAACAATAGGTGGATGGAAGATAATTTTATATCATTTCCAATAGTTTGAGAATATTTTAGACCCTTTTCCGTTTATGATTTTTTTCAAACTTTGTAAAATTCATTAACTTTTTAATTGTTCTCTTTTCCACTCCTACCAATAGTGTTTAATTCTATTTTTTCCATGGATAACAAACAACTTCATGTTGCTATAGTGTCAAGCCTTCCCATGGAACATTTAATTCCGTTAGTGTCGGTAAAATAAGCCAAAATTTTGGTGATTCGTTAAAATCTTTCATATTTTAATTGTTGGATGAATAATTTTCACATGTGTAAAATATGAATTAGTTAAATGAGTTAAGCTTTTGACTTTTGTTTACTCAAAATTGATGATATCACTAAAAATAATGTAATTTCTCTTCTTTTTTTTTTATGTTATTCTATAGAACTAACTATTCTCTATAATTGAAAAGGTGAAGTATTTGACTCTCAAAAAATATATAATTCAAATGGACATTTTTTTGTTAATTATAATCTCTCTCTTTTTAAAAAAAAAATTAATTTTATATTGGATAATCAATAATAGTGTAAAAATAAACAAATTATGTATTATTATTGACATTGTCTAAAGTGCATTAAGCATGTTTTAGTCCTAAAATGCAAATATTCATTTACTTTGAAATGAAAAATATTTTCATCTTGTTATTACATAAATTTATTTTATATTGAAAAGTTATAGAATTTTATGATATAATAAAACTAAATAAAGCATCTTCATCATTTTTCATCTAAAAAAAGATTAAATATCTCTTCATATTGAATCCTTAACTAAAGTATTATTTATTCATGAAAATATAGGTAAAACAGTATTTTACCTGACTCATTTATTATCTAATCAATTTTTACCCATATCAAATATGGGGGAGGGTTGAATTATTACCCATTTACAATCTGCCCACATTTTATCCAACCCGCCCATTTGCCACCATCCCAATACTACTCATCATAGTTTCAAAACTGGTGAAGAGAGGAGATTCAAGGAATGGTGAGGATTTTAATGGATACAAAAGGGAATAGTATTAAGGAAAATTTTTAGGGGTGTCAAAAATGAACACAAATATAGGTAACCCGTTCAATTCGTCCAAAATTCTAAGGATTGGGCTCAAAATAATTTGAATTGTATATAATCTCAACTCATTCAAGCCTAACATATTTTAAGAGAATTCTAAATTGAGCTTAATTAAAGTTCCAATTTCAATCCATTTTAAAAACTCTATACTACAATATATTCCTATAAAGGTATGATTATAATCTAATTAACATCTTTTAGAATTTTATCTATCCATTTAATTTGTTACTCTTTTAAAAAAAAACTTTGATATGAAATTTGAATTGTGATTATAAAAGATAAATATAACTATGTTGAAATTATTGAGATTAATCGGGTAAAATTGAGTGGGTTAAGACTTAACCCGTTTTTAGCACATTGAGCCCAAAGTAAACTTGGACTGGTCAAGACACAATCCGATTTCAATTTCAACTTATTTTAATATCTCCAATTGTAACCCAACCCGCCCATTTAACACCCCTAGAAAAGCTAAAAAACTAAAAATCCTACAAGATAATTGTGATCCAACTAAAAATAAGTTGCCTTGTTGTCTTTTCATGCATATCAGATTAGGTATATATTACATTTTAAAAATAT
Source organism: Solanum lycopersicum (assembly GCF_036512215.1). NCBI lineage: Eukaryota > Viridiplantae > Streptophyta > Magnoliopsida > Solanales > Solanaceae > Solanum > Solanum lycopersicum. Next base: position 51,128,389 of record NC_090801.1, on the reverse strand, counting down.
TCAGTATTCGAAGTTTAAAAAATCAATTATTCTAAATTCATAGTAATTATGTTCACTAAGAATAAAGTACTCTCTATCAAGATTCAATGTTGGAACGAAATGATCTATAATTTCGCAATTGCATGATCCAAAGCGTAGAGTCTAATTATTCAGATGGAATTCTGATGAATACTTGAGAAAAATTTGAACCTTTATCAGTGCAAGCACTTAGATAAAAAAGAACATTTACTTAGGTAATTCTTTTCCAAATAACGTGAAAGTACTTGACTAATTATAACATTTAAGAGAAACATAAGAAAAGATGTCGATATTATATGGTTTTTAGTATTTTCTATATAACAATTTTTGTGATTATAAATTATTTTATTAAAAATAAAATAAAAAATTTGAAATTAAACTTTTGCTAAATATTAAAAAATGTCATTATTTAAAAGATTAACTAAAAATGGAAGAGTGTAAGGTAAATGGAACCAAAGGAGTAATAATTTTGAGGGATTGATGTATTACAAATTAAAAATGATTAGATCGTAATTTCATATTAAAATTATATAATTTTAAAAATTTATTCATAATTTTATGCAAATATAAGGCCTAGTTATATAGCACATGCTTTCCAGCTATTATTTTCAGTAAAGTTGCAGCAATCATAGTAGTCGGTGTGTTTTAAATGCACCATTGATCGATCTAGCAAAGAAAAAAAATTCGAAATACTTAATTACTCAGATATAATCTCTTGAAAATACAAAAATCTTCAAAATTATTCAATCTTTTTTCGAATTAAAACTTAAATTAAATTATGTATTCAAAGTTTGAGTTTAAGATATGTGTGGGTTATTAGATTTGTACTATTTGATTTCGGTTGTTTTATGAGAGCTACAACTTAAATTATGTATCAAATTTTGTCAGTTGCATTTCGATTTCGCACTGTATTATTAAGCGTGTTTTCTATTAGAAGAATTACAATGTTCTTAAGATTATATTTGAAAATGTCACATTCTCCTATTTTATTCATTTTAGGGATAATGTACAAGTATCCCTCAATATATGTTCGAAATCTCAGAGACACACTTATACTTACCTTCTGAATTTATTTTATTAATAATTTTCTACCTCTTTTTAACCTACGTGACACTATCTTGTGGGCTTAACACTGGTTAATTTTTTTTAAAATCAGTATCGCGTAAGCCAAAAAGGGGTAGAAAATTACTTATAAAATAAGTTGAGGAGGGTAACATGACCTTAGTAGTCTTTGAGATTTTGAACATAGGTTGAGGAGGGTACTTGTGCATTTTCCTTTTTATTTTATTTTCTTATATATAAATTGCAATGGACTCTTATTTTTTATTTAAATGCAATCAATTATCATTTATCTTCTGGTTCTCTTTTATTCATCAACTTTCTCGATTTGTATCCTCACCAACTATAAAATGGAAATGTTAATCAAAAGAAAAATGTTTCTTTAAAGAAATATAAAAGAAAAAAGTTAAATATATAATAAAAATCTAAAATTCAAAATTTTTGTGGGTTTTTTTTTACTTGTTCAATTTGTACCATCAACGCCTTTAAGAAATACCAATTGACATGAGTATGTCAATACTTATATTAATAAATGTTTAATCTTAGATATTGCAAAATAATTTTAAAAATAACTAATAAAAAAATTTAAAAAAATATTTTTAATGTCATAGACAAATAAAAATTATTGAGATATAATATTTATTTATATCATTTAAATAGATATAATATTTTAACATCAATTCTTATTTTTATATATAATTGTATTGATCGATGTGAAATACTTATATCAAACACATAAATTAAACTAGCATAATAATAAAAAGTACTCAATCAAAGGCATAATCATCATTTCCTAATCCAAAGTTAATGTTCTCAGAAAGACAGATTGAGAGTACTAATGTTAACTCCATGACCAAAATTGGATCATCGATTCTCAATTGACATTACCACTACTGCTCCACATATTGGATTGAACTGCAACGTCAACATTTGTATTTTTGAAAGAAACGCACGACCTACAATAGAATCGAAAGCACTAATCCTCGAGTTGTAGAACCAGATAATGCATTTACTCACTTATATGTGAAGTCTAGGAGACGAAAGAACCTGTCTTGATTGTGCTATTTACTAAGGAGGTGGTGAACTTTTTCAAATTCAATCAAACAATTCAAAATGATATAATAAAGTTATTGAGAACTCCATTTTCATAAAGTTAGTTATTCATTTCAGTTATATATTAGTGTTAGTTAGACAATTTGTTATAAATCCCAACTGTATTATTCTAGAACCATCTATCTGTATAAATAGATAGCATACACTGTTTCATTGTAATTCAGTTTTGATATTCATTCAGTTTATAAAAAAGTACAAATCAGTTTCTCTCCTTTCTCTTCTTTCTCTTATGTCGATCATCAATGGTGGATCAGTTCAAGCTTTATGATCTAACTTTGTCATGGTATCAAAGCTCTTTGATCACATTGTTCAAGATTAGTGTGAGGTGATATAGGAGCACGTTGTGCAGGATTAGGATGAGGTGAAACATGATCAGGATATAATGAAGAAAAAGAAGGAATATCAGAATGAAAAAATGGAGATGCAGGAAAAGCAGTAGTATTTTTTTGTCAAAGAAAAAGGAAATATTGTCTCATGAAACACCACATCCCTGGAAACATGGATCTTTTTAGTAGATAGACTTAGTACTTTGTATCCTTTTGCGTTAGGAGGATATCCTATGAAGATATGAGAACTAGTTTTAGGGTTAAATTTAGTTCTCTGTGTTTTAGGTATGGTAGGATAACATAGGCAACCAAAACTTCTCATGTGTGAATATGATGATTTTCGTTGGTGTAATACTTCAACAGGACATTTATTGTTCAAGGTATGTGAGGGTAATCTATTGATGATGTAGGTGGCTGTTAAAATGCATTCCCCCCAATATTTTATTGATAGTTTAGATTGAAAAAGGAGTGCTCTGGCTGTTTCAAGTAGATATTTGTGTTTTCTTTCCACTACACCATTTTGTTGTGGTGTGTGTGGGCAAGTTTTCTGGTGAATGATACCTTTGGATTAAAAAAACAAATTGGCTTCAGTGTTTTAGAATTCTAATCCATTGTCTGATCTGATTGTTTTTATTGAGGTTTGAAACTGATTTTCAACCATGAAGATAAACGACTTCACTACAGGTAATGCATTACTTTTACTGCTTAAGAGATAGGTCCACATAGCCCTACTGCAATCATCTACTAAAGTGATGAAATAACTGAAGTTATTGTATGTCTTGGTGTGGTAGGGTCCCCATAGATCAATGTGCAACAAATCAAAACATTTAGTGGACTGTGAGGTTTTGATGGGAAATGGTAACCTGGTTTGCCTAGCCATAGGACAAATTGGACAAAAAAAAAAGGTTGTTTGGTTAAGAATTTCACTGGTATTGAAGTTAACCCTCTCATCTTCACAAAGGGAACATGACCAAGCCTAAAATGCCATAACAAGTCAGCAGCATTTGCATGAGATATAAAAGAAGTGAAACAAGAATTATCACTATTTTTATTAGTAACAATTGTATCCTTTACAACAGGATCAGAAGCAATAATGCAGTTCTTTATATCTGTACTAGGGAAACAGAAATAGGAACTAGATAAATATTGTGGTTTGTTTGTGTTGAGTACCTGAGATGAAAGACAAGGAAAAGTGTGATTTTGTTGAGGAATAGAATTGTTCTTTTGTAGGCACTTTGAACAAAGAAAGTACAGCCCATCATGTATCTTACCAATCTCCAGAGGCCTCTTCAGTGAAGGGCCCTGCAGTAGACAAAGTGAATTAGTGAAGATAGTGATACAGTGAAGATGTTTATTCAAGGAACTGATGGAAATCAAATTATACTTGAAAGTAGGTATCAAAAGAACATTTGACAATGTGATCTCAAAGGTTAGCCTCACTTCTCCAACTTGTTTTACTTTGACTCTATAACCATTTCTAACAAGCATTGGATATAGTATGATGAGTAGCCCCTGAGTCTAAGATTCAAGAATCAGTTTTTTCTTTGAAACATCCACATGAAAGTTTATCAAAATCTACAGAGAAATTGCAAGCAATTATACCTGCAAAGTTGACAGATCCATTATCGGGTGTTAGCTTATTAGATGCAGATCCATCCCCATGTTTCCTCCTTGAAACTACTACAACATGCTGACCAAATGATGATATTGTTCCTGAGACAAAGCACCTGCAGGACCGCTCTGAGCGCTAGATTCACCCTTCTCTAGCAGATCTCCATGAACATTTGCTACAGTACCTTTACCTTTGTGCCCTTTATACTGGGAAGGATTAGAGTTTTGATTCTGGTTGTATTGATTTCTTGGTGGATAGTTATTGTAAGGCTGGTTATTAGGTCCTGAATTGGCATTTGGTCTGCTAGGATATCCATGGATCTTGTAGCACCCGTCCTTTGTGTGTCCAACTCTTTTACAATGATCACCATAAGGCCTTGTCCTTACATTACTGTTGGCATAGTTGATTTGGAAACCTCGCACACCTGAAGGACCTCCAGAGTTTCGTGAAGAACTGGAACTAACATTCAGGGAAGAATAAGAGTCTGCAGAAAATTGATTGTTTGGTTTGAACTCTCTTTGTTTTTCTTCTTGAACCAAAAGAGCAAAAGCTTGTCCCATAGAAGTTAAAGGGTTCATCATCAGCATGTTTCCTCGAATGATGGTATAAACCTCATTAAGACCCATGAGAAACTGAATGAGTCGTCTATCCTGCTCAGCCTTATGCATTGTCTCTTTAGCACCACATGTACAAGTACAACTACAAATACTCTTAGCACTTAGTGTGGTGAGTTCTTCCCAGAGTTTCTTCATTCTTGTGTAGTAGGAGGTGATGTCCAGAATACCTTGATTGAGGTCATTAATTTCCTTTTGAATTTGATACAGCTTAGCGCCATTGGTCTGATCATATCGATCCTGTAATTCACTCCACAACTCCAATGAATCAAACACCTACTATACACTTTCTGTAATGTCCTTGCTTAAGGAATTCAGTATCCAGGAGGTAACCATGGCATCAGATCTCTCCAATTGACGATAATCAGGAGATTGTGGGCTTGGTTTCATGCATTCTCCATTGATAAACCTTAACTTGTTCTTTACTAAAAGTGAACGCAACACATTCTCTTCCATGATCAAAAACCAACACCATCAAATGGTACAGGAACAAGCACTGAACATGTGCTGTCAGAGGGGTGGATGTATAGTGGGCTTCCAGCATCAAAATTGGTGGGAGCTGGAACAGAGGATGAGGACCCAACAACGTAATTCACAACTTCAATCATTGTGCGAATTGAAGAAGAGAGAAAAAAATGAAATTGAAGATGAACAATTAACATATATGAAATTGAGCAGAGATTAAAAAAAAAACCTCTAAAGCTCTGATACCAATATCACCTATAACATCTAGTTCTGTTGAAACTACTAGTTTAACACATCCTTCTTCTAATTCTCCTAAAGTTGCGCATGTTCCTAGAAAGTCAACCAGAATTCACAAAACAACATCTTACCTAAAATATTACATTCACCTAGCCCCCAAAACTACTTCACTCTCCCTTTGTACTTCTTTTACACACAACAGTCATATTGCCCCTCAGGATTTGACACCTTCTAGTCAGTCTTTTGTAATGAATATCTCTCATGAATGTGAACCACTATCTTATGAAGAAGCAGCAATGAATCCTGCATGGAAAACAGCCATGACACAAGAATTTAATGCATTGCATGAAAATCATACATGGGACCTAGTTCCCTTACCATCTGGGAAGAAACCTATTGGATGTAAATGGGTGTACAAGATCAAACATAAAGCAGATGGTACTATAGAAAGACTGAAAGTCAGGTTAGTTGTGAATGGTTATACCCAACATGCTGGAGTTGACTACAATGAAACATTTTCCCCAGTTGTAAAAATGACAACAGTCAGAGCTTTGCTTGCTACTGCAGCCAAGAAACATTGGGATATATTTCAACTGGATGTCAATAATGCTTTTCTTCATGGGGATTTATTGGAGGAAGTTTACATGGATATACCACAAGAGTTAGATACTGGCAATCCTAATCTTGTTTGCAAATTGAATAAATCTTTATATGGCCTGAAACAGGCCAGCAGACAATGGTATGCAAAGTTAACTGATGCTCTCAACTCTAGAGGATACACTCATTCCATGAATGATTATTCTTTATTTCATAAAAAATCAAGTTCTTCAATGGTGTTTGTAGCTATATATGTGGATGATGTACTTATCACTGGTACTGATCTCATAGAGATAAAAATATGAAGACTTTTCTGCATGAGACTTTCAAGATAAAAGACTTGGGGAGGTTACACTATTTTCTTGGTTTAGAGGTCTTGTATAAGGAATATGGCATTCTCATTTCTCAAAGAAAGTTTACTTTGGTTCTGCTCAAGGAATATAATTGCAGTCATTTCACACCTTTGTGATCACCTCTTGATCCATTAATCAAGCTGAGAGCTGAAGAAGGTTCATTACTTTCAGATCCTGCTTATTACAGAAAGCTCGTAGGTAAGCTTAACTTCCTCACAAATACTAGACAAAACATTGTCTATGGGGTACAACACTTAAGTCAATTCATGCATGCACCTAGAGAGCCTCATCTACAAGCAGCTTTTCACATGTTGAGATATCTGAAGCAAGATCCAACCTTAGGTATTTCCATGTCCAATACAGATGATTATATAGTGAGAGCCTTTTGTGATTCAGACTGGGCATCCTGCCCCGACTCTAGAAAATCTGTTAGTGGGTCTGTGGTTCTGCTTGGTAATAGTCCAGTGAGCTGGAAGTCCAAGAAATAAGAAACTATTTCCTTGTCTTCAGCTGAGGCAGAATACAGATCACTTAGAAAGCTCGTTGGTGAATTAGTATGGTTGCAAAGACTGTTTGATGAACTGACTGTTCCTAGCACTGAGCCATTTCGTGTGTTTTGTGATAGTCAATATGCCTTACACATTGTACGAAATCCTGTTTTTCATGAGCAAACCAAGCACATCGAGATAGATTGTCACTTTGTCCGGACTAAACTTCAAGAAGGTCTTATTACTCTACATCATGTTGGCACTACTCAACAGTTAGTTGATATACTCACTAAAGCATTGTCTGGAATCAAACACTCTAATATCTTATCCAAGTTGGCATTGATTGCATCACCTTCAACTTGAGGGTGGTATTGAGAACTCCATTTTCATAAAGTTAGTTATTCATTTCATTTATATATTAGTGTTAGTTAGACAATTTGTTATAAATCCCAACTATATTATTCTAGAACCATCTATCTATATAAATAGATAACATACACTATTTCATTGTAATTCAGTTTTGATATTCATTCAGTTTATAAAAAAGTACAAATCAATTTCTCTCCTTTCTCTTATGTCGATCATCAACGGTGGATCAGTTCAAGCTTTATGAGCTAACTTTGTCAAAAGTATCATAAAAATCAAAAATAAAAGCATAAAGGAAACTAAGTATTGAATTTCACATAGGATAAAAGTATAAAGAATTTATGAACCACCGTAAATTGAGTTTGTACAAGAAATTAAACAGACACCCATAAGGATTTTCAGATCGAGACACGCAATACATACACTTAAAACACAACAATTCGAAAACTAAGAAGAGTTCAGCAACAATTCAAAAATTTAAAAAGGAAAAGCCGAAGCTAAAAACGAAAATTACCTGAAAATTGAAGCAGACACTACGAAAGACGAAAACCCAAAAGTAATTATTTGCAGCAAAATGGAAGAATGAAATATGAAAGTTAATACCTTTTTCTTTCCTTTGAGAGAATTGAAAAGAGCTTTTGAAGAACCAATTTCCTGTTTGGCTATATGAGAATTGAAAAGGAAAGGGATGGGAGGCTGTGAGCAATGACCAAAAAATCCTTGATAGATAAAATTAATCCCCAAAAACAGACATGTTCATTCCACTTAATACACTGATACTTCTTCTATGGGCAAAAGTGTAAATTGGAAAATAGGATCATATTAGGCATGTAGTTTTAATGCTTAGCAAAGTAAATTTTATGAAGAGTCGGAAACCTAAATAAGCAACAAAAATATAAAAATGACCAAAATAAATCACTATTTTAGTTTCTAACTAAAATAAGCTTAGTGGAAGAAAAAATTTCACTTTATCTAATTTTCTAAACGTTTTTCGTTAGTGTAATGATGTGTATCTTTAACGTATAACGAAACTTTTTCTTACACTTTATAAAGTGGAATTTTATCTTTCATTTTATAGAAAATTATTTTACCTTCTCACCTTCTCCTTCTCTCTTTCCCTTTCATGGCTTCTAAGCTTTTTTACACTTTGAAGATTAACATTGATGGTCCCAATCCAACAACTGAGGCGGCCCCACACTAAATAAATCAAATTTTTGGAGTAGCACAACCCGAAAACATAACAATCCGTCCCTATAAATTATATAAATTAGGTATTTCTTTAACATCTCATATTTTTTTTACTTCGAATGTGTTTCATTTATCTCATCTTGTGTCTAGTATAGTATCATTTTGCCTAATGGTTCTGATTCACGGAGTAAATTATAACCTACATGTTCTTAAATTATTTTAATTTTATTTTACAATGGAATAGTAAAAATATTGGGGGAAAAAGAGCTGATTTAACATTCCTCCGTATTCCTAATTTAGATTTCATTTCTGCTTGTTAGTGAGATAATTATTGAAGTTCATAAGAGGATTAGTTGCTCAATATCTATGTTGTATTAAATTTGAAAATAAATTATGAAAGAAATATTCCTATGGTCCAATTTTTGACCTTACGTTAAAAAGGAGATTGGAATTTTGAATAGTATAGTAAAGTTAAATTTTTTGAATTTTGTGAGAGTTCATTAAGATACCCATTAGCTTTGACGAAATGATATTAAACATCTTTGAAAATGATATTAAACCACAAAGTTATACTCTAATTTATTTTTATCTTATTATTAACTACAATAGAATGAATCAAAATATAATGATGTAAACACCTGAAGCTAATCTGGCAAAGTAAAAAAAAAACAATACTAAGGATGTGTTGGGAGCTATGTACAATCTGGAAAATTAAAAAAAAAAACAATATCACATACTAGACATATAGGGAGTCTAACAGCTAATTTAATGTAGATTTTTTTTTGTGTGTGTGTTATAACCAATTCCTTTCACAAAGTATAATTACAGCATATTCCCAAGGAAATTATCAATGGCCTTTCTTTCCAGTGATTGTTTACTTGTTCAAATGCTACTTCGCCAACACTGTTCGGGTGATTGATTACTATTTCTGTGATTTTATTTTAGTAATTTCTTTCGGATTTAGCAGACTCAAGTATTCTTCAAAACGTGAAAATATTCCTCTTATAAAGTGTAATAAAAAGTTACACTTTATAAAGTGTAATAAAAAGTTCCACTTTATAAAGTGTAAGGTTTTCTTCCACTTTAGTAATTTCGTTTTTAGTAAGGTTTAGGGTCTAATCCTTTTAAGTTCAGTTTTATAATCTTAATATATGCCTAGGGTTATAGTTGAGAGTTCAAGAAGAGAAAATAAGATAAAAGAGGAGAAAAGAGGAGAGGTCAAAAGTTCGTTGCGATTTTTGCGTCTTGTTGCGAAATTTAACCATATTTTTAATCTTGAAAAGGTATGTAAGCTTCCATAGTTTTTGATTTTTTCAACCACACGCCAAACTTTTTATTTTCAGCGTGATTCCACTCTCAAAAGTTGAAGGATTTAAGTTTTTGATAGGTGTTCTTGAAGTTCATTCTAAATCTTGTTTTGTTGGGGTGTTTTAGGATTTCATGAGATGAAAGTGATTATTTTGAGTGTTCTTTTAAATGGATTAGTGTGTACTTAGTTGGTTAATCGAATCTAAGAAAAACTTGAAAAAATAAATTGAATAAAAGCGATTTAGGGTAAAAAAAAAATGAGAGGCAAAATTCATCGAATTAGGTCTGGAAAGATTTTTTGCGCGGCGCATCCTAGATGCGCCCAAGGGGATGGGGTGATGCTCGTGCAGTGCACCCATATGTAACCTCTGATGTTAGGGTCTTGCACCCCACGTCCAGAACTATCCAGGGTCGTCTGCCCCACTCTTTTTCTGTCAATTGTCCCATTTGAGCTCATTTAAAGTGTATGTTCACTCCCTTTGACTCTAATCACTATAAACTAATTCCAAACACCTAGAAATCATTCATAATATAATCATAAACCTTGAATTTATAATTCAAATTCAAGGTAAAGTTAAGAGTTAAGTCTTTCGAGTTCTTCAATCATTTTAAAAAAGTATCTTGGAGTCCTTTTGAAGAGTCTTCTATAATTTCTATTAATTTGTTTGAAGACTCGAGCAAGTGAATATGTGAGTGAAAGTAATGTATTCATGATTCTACCTTGTCATCATGAGATCTTTCTTATCATGAACTATAACTGTTTAATTCATAATTCACATTCAAGAAAGAGTTAAGAGTAGAGTTCACGAGAGAGTTAAGATGTAGAGTTCAAGAAAGCCTTTGAGTTCAGTTGTGAATTTTTTGAGATCAACTATCAATTTGAACTAGGTTTTGAGCAAGTAAGTAAGATAATATGAAGATTCATATACATGAATTCTGTCACGACTCGAACCTACACTCTGGACGTGGCTGGCACTCGAAGACCATTGTTGGTCCCAAGCGAACCCTCATCCTAGCTGACTACAAGCGGAAGACTCACTTAAGCAGAGAAAGCTTGAAAAGTGAAATAAAATTCATAAACTCAACTTTAGAAACTTTAACTCAAATTAGCAACTTTGAATAAAATAATATATTAAAATAGCCATAAAATAGACAACTTTAGTCTTTAAAACTTTTAATAAGATGAATGAATAATACAAACTTCTTAACTAAACTACCTATCTATGAAGGCTCTAACTGACAAGGATGGAGGTCGGGACAAGACCCACGACCTCCTAACTAAGCTGAAAAGTAAATGAAATTCTTCGGAAATATGGAGACTCACCGTGACTAACTCGAACTCTGGAATTATCAACGACACTCTTATTGATGATCCTGAATACCTGTGTCTTCATCATCAAAAGATGCATGACAAATGGCTCAGCACTTGGAATGTACGAGCATGTAAAGAGAATTTTAAAGCATAATATAAGCTTGATACTTGAATAAAAGATGGAAATATACTTACCTCTTCTCAAACTTGAAACTCAAGGAATACTCAAGAATAAGATACTCAACTAAGATATTAAATACTGAATTCAAAGGTATGATACTAGACTATGAATACTCAACTCTATATACTTAATTTTGGTACTTAACTGAACTCATTTTGATATAAAGAAATTTAAAACAAGTGCAATACAAAGAAAAGTTTTAAAACATGATATTAACTCAACATAATAATATAATAAAATATATCATGCTCCCTATCAAAGTCTAATTATGCAATGCATGAATGAAGTCTCATACCCCCATTCATACTAAGCAGAACCCCTTGAAAAACCATGTAACTAATACTGTGGGAGTTTCTCTAACCGACAACCATCAGTATGAGCCTAAGTGATGGTACAACGTCTTACCTCACGTAGCAAGAGGACCATCATACACCTTTCTATTGGTATATCAACTTAGTGAATCCACTAGATTTTCTTACGTTATCATCTAAAAAGTATGATCCGTTAATTCCCATGGTGGCTACATGGTTTACATGGAGACTTGAGTTAATATGAACTCTCATCCCCACATCGGTGCTCAATAATACTCCCAAAATGTACTTTAGTTCATTCTTTAATTGAAACTTTCTTTTCTTTGGGTTGAGATAATTTGATGAACCCTTTAGCTTTAAGAAGCTCCTATTAGAATCAATGTTCCCCTCTTCAGTTCAAAACTCTTTTGGAACTTCTTAGTTCCCTTTTAACTTAAATGTGAAAACATTTATAAACTCTTAGGGAATACTTAGTTCTCTTATAGCTTTTGAGAAACGAACTCAACTCTTGCTTTTTACTTAATTTGAAACTTTAAACTCTTAGGGAGTACTTAGTTCCCGTATAGCTTTTGAGAATTTAACTCAACTCTTTACTCTTTCTTGACTTTAACTTTAAGTCTTTAAAACAAAGTGGAAACGTTTGTGAAAGACTTTATAAAACTTTAGAAACTTTACCTGTACTTGCTCTTATCCTCTAAATTGGACTCTTAACTTCCTTAAATTGAAGTATGGATTCAAGGTTCATGATTTCATGATTTTTCAATTTGGAAGGTTCATGCGGAATTATGAGCATGAACTACTCAACTCGAGAACTCAAAGATACTTCTCAACTCAAGATTGTTCGACTTATAGGATTCATGCAAAATTATAGGGTTCATGCAGAATTAGAAATATAATCTCAAAAAGAATAAAGAACTCAATACTCAAGACTTAGAACTTGGAGATACTACTCATCTTAATGATACTCAATTTATGGAATTCATGCGGAAATTATGGGCATGAACAACTCGACTCGAAGGTCTAAGTAAATAGATGGATACACAAATCTTCTCATTCTACTGCTTACTTCCTCAAAACTTAGTTCAAATCAATGATGGATCTCAAAGAATTCAGAATTGAACTTAAAGGATTTCTTGAACTCTACTTTTTACTCTCTCTTGAATGTGAATTATGAATTCAAGAGTTATGATTCATGATATCAATGATCTAGGTGATATTGTAAACTCGTGAATACATACTCTTCACTCTTATACACACTTGATGAAGTCTTGAAACAAGTTACTAAAAATTATGGAAGACTCCTCAAAAGGACTTATGATCATTTTAGGACTGATTTTAGGTATTTAGAAGTAGCTTAGATTAGTTAGAATTGAAAAGGAGTGAAGGTGCACTTTAAACGAACTCAAATGGAGCTACCGGAGGCAAGCTGGGAAGACAACCCATGGGGAGATGGATGGTGTGGAGCCCCAACCCTTGACGTACTGAGATGGGTTCGGGTCTCTTTGGTAGGCACACCACTGCAAGCCCCAACCCAAAAATTCTGCCGAGCACTTTTGCTCGTCTTCTCACCCTAAATCGCCTAAATTCGAACGGTTTCTTTTCCAATCACTTGGATTCAATTATTTAACTTAATTAGACTCTAATCTACTGTAAAAAAATACTAAAATTACTCAATTTGATCTCAAGAAATCATCAAAACTCTAACACAACAAGATTTAGAATGAACTTCAAGTATACCTTTCAAGAACTCTAATCTTTAAACTTTAGGCATGAAATTTCGCTGAAACAAATACATGATTGGTGTGTGGGTGGACTAACCCAACACTATGGAATCTTACAGACCTCTTAGGGATTATACCCATGGAGAAAATCCGCAACGAGACTCAAGAACGTCGATGAACGCCTTCATCCTTGCCTCTTTTATCCTCTTTTCTTTCTTGCCTCTTCTGAGCTCTCAAATAAAACCCTAGGTGTATATTATGATTATGAAACTTAAACTAAAAGGATTATAAACTTAAAATATGACTAAAAACGAATTAAATCTAATTGAATAAGAAAAGGACAAAAATACCCCTCACTATTTTCAGCTAACTTTCCTTAACTGGACAGCCTAACTTCAAAAGGCCATATCTAACTCATCCAAACTCAAAATTTAGCAAACTTTGTGGCTTTGGAAATATAATTCAAAGATATTTTTAATGATATCTTGTAGCACACCTGACTCCTCCTATACTGGGATTATGGTCGTTTGAAGTTGACCTAAAACTCATACTTTGCTTAACTCTCCAATTCTCAAATTTTTTGTTATTTACAATTTAATTATTTTTGGAACTCAAGGTATTAAACCTAATGAACTGACCTTAATACTTTAAGAAAATTCTAATCCCTTGGTAAAACTCACTAACTACAATAAACGGTTCGAGTCTTAGCTCAAAATTATTTTGGAGTGTTACAAGTTCCCTATAGTTATGTAGACCATCGAGTCGAGTTGTTTCATGCCCATAATTTCACATGAACTTTGTAAGTTGAGCATCTTTGAAAGAAGTATATCTTAAAGTTTGAAGCCTTTAAGTGTTGAGTTCCTAATCCCTTTTTAGAATTATCTCTGAGCCCTTGAGTTGAATATTTCATGTCCACAATTCTGTACGAACCCTATAAGTCGAACAGTCTTGAGATGAGAAGTAGATTTGAGTCTTTGAGTTGAATAGTTCATGCTCATAATTTTGCATGAACCCTCTGAGTTGAGAACTCTTGAAATAAGTAGTATCATTGAATTTCTTGAGTTCTAAGTATTTCGTTCTATCGATGATTATTGTAAACCTTGCATTGAGTCGTTCATGTCCATGATTCGGCATGAACCATATTTTATGAAGCTTTTTACAAATATTTTAACTTTGTTTAAGACTTATATTGAGTTGAGTAAAGAGTAAAGATTGAAGTCATTTTTTCAAAAGAGTATATCATTGTACTATGTATTCTCAAAGACTAAATGTTTTCACATTTTAACAAGAAAAGAAACCAATATTGCAAAAAGAGCCTTTTTGCTAGATTTCATTAAAGAGGAAATTTTGATTTTCAAAAGAGCCTATGAGTTAGCTTTTAAGTAAAGAGGAAGTTGAGATTTCCAAGAGAGCTTGTAAGCTAAGTTTTGAGTAATTATTTCAAACCAAAGAAAGAGTTTGTTTACAAAGTAATGAGCTAAAGTATATTTTAAAAGTAGTATTGAACATCGACATGAGAGCAACTTTGAGTTCAAATTACTCACATCTTCATAAACCATGTAGTCATTATGGGTAGTAAAGGATCATACTTTTTAGATGATTTATTAATTCTTTTTAGCATAGACTACTGGATCCACTTAGTAGTTCAGGTTCTATACCGATGTCAAGGTATAAGACGATCCTTGGCAACGTGAGGTAAAACGTTATACCATCACTTAGGCTTATATTGACGATTGTCGGTTAGAGAATCTTCTACAGAAGTTATATTACTTTATTATATGAGTAAAGTTAACGAACTAAGTAGTTTACTGTTATTTTAAAAGCGTTCATATATTGCATGTGTATTGTTGCTTTATATTGAGTTTAGTATGCAGAGTTGAGTACCCAAAATTAAATATCATATCTTTGAGTTGAGTTATCTTATTTTGAGTTGAGTTGAGTTGAGTGAGCTGAGAAGAGGCAAGTATGTTTTGTTTTTACTAGTTCAAGATTATGTTTATGCTTTAGAATTCCTTTTACATGCTCGTACATTTCACATGTTGAGCCATTTGGCTTGCATCTTTTGATGATGGAGACACAGATGTTCAGGATCATCAACAGGAGCTTCGTTGATACATTCGAGAGTTTTAGTTAGCTATGGTGAGCCTTCTTACTTCCGGAGGGTTTCATTTACCTTTCAACTATATCAGTTGTTAGGATGTCATGGGTTGTATCCCGACTTCCATCTTTATCAGTTTTAGGCTTCATATATAGTCAGTATTGTTGAGAAGTTTGTTCATTTATTTTATTAAATGTTTTAAAGACTTAAGTTGCCTATTTTATGGCGAGTTGAATAACTTATTTTTATTCAAAGTTTTCATTTGAGTTAAAGTTTTGTATTTTATTTCATGAATTTTTATTCAGGTTTTAAGTTTTTGCCTGCTTAAGTTAGTCTTCTGCTTGTAGTCAGCCAGGATGAGAGTTTGTTGGAGGACCAATAATGGTTCTTGAGTGCTGGCCAGGTCCAGGAGATGATCATTTTCATAAAATGCACAATTAACAATAACACAATTGTGATACAACATCAACAATAAATCAATAATCTTTCAAATCATTCTCAACACATGCATCACTCACCAATTATTAATCAAATTGTCTTTTATTACCCGTTATTCATCATTAAAATTATTCAATATGGACATGTCAACCTATCACCAAGTCTCATTACTCCACCCTCAGAGGCGTATCCAGGATTTCAGAAGGATGGGTGCACTATTATGAAAAAATACATGTAAGATATAAATTTGATTGATTTGACCTTTACATTCTTAACACTGGACAGTTAAATTTTAAATATTACAGTTCAACATATATAATACTACTACAAGTTTTAAATTTTAATGTACACATTTGATTTAATTATATAAAATTTTATAGTGCTGTTCTTTTTTAAAAGAAATTTCAAATGCAACACATTTGAAATTTTGAAAAATTGAAGCAAAAAAAAAAAAAAGATTGAAACGTTAAAGAGTTACCGATAATCACTTGGAGGAGTATTACTAAAAAAAGAGATAGACATTAAATTTAAATTTCTACCTTTGCTTAGAGGGATGCACCCAATCATCATCATATTATTTTATGTTATTTTTAGCGTGCCCCCCCCCCCCCCCCCCCCACACACACACACACAAAGGAAATACATGATTCTATACATTTAACAAGGATCGAGAAGTTCCTTTGCCTCAAACAATCGATCGTTCACTCCGGGTCTTTTGTCTTCGCCTTTCCTTTGGCTTCCAAATTAATACAATCTATTCAAATAAATAATCACAATAAGATTTTAAAACTAACCACACCCATATTACTATATGTTTAGTCTTGATGCAAAAATCACCCAAGTCTATAATCAAGCTCCTAATTTTAATGTCAATTAATATGTCAACTCTCATATTTTTTTCAAATTTCGAACCTACGGTTAACTTTCAGTCCCTCCAATATCACAACGATATAAATAGCGGAATAAATGATCCCAAACATAACAACCCAACAACATAAAAATATTTTACCCCATTACTATTTTTTTATTCTATCATTATTATTTTTAATTTCTCATATCAACAATCCTTAATAGTAATTATATAATACGATACAACTAATAATTAATTAGATATATTAATATATCAAAACTGTAATAATTGTATAATGATATGATTATATGACTTATTTGAAAAGAAAAAGTAGAAACTGTACGTTAACATCTAATAATAATAATATATAATTTTGTTGCAAATATAATAACATCTACCAATTATTACATGATGAATGTCGGCCGCCTCTCAGCACAGATTATTTTCGGTTTCTCTTTCTATGGCCTTCATTTATTATTTTTGTTTTTTTTCTTGACATTTTTTTTTTATATCTTTCAATTATTTTTTCTTGTAAAGTTATCTTTTTAACTTATATCTCTCTGGTTATATAATTTTTAAATTAGTATTAATGATATTTATAACTTTCAAACCTTTTATATTTATAAACTTAAGTCTTTCATATTCATAACTTCTAATTATTTAATATGAAAAATTGTATTAACACTATAAAATCACACTAAAATTGTGTGTTATTTTGTAGCCAGTTTTGGTTAGAAAATTAGTAACAGACATGTTACAATATTTTTAAGCTTTGCAGTGCATTACTTTTTCATATATAGATTTCATATATTACTTTTAATTAGCAAGAAAGGCTAATATATCAACATACTTTTATTTCTTTTAAATAAATTATTTGGTTTTGTTGTCTTTGAGATTCATTTTAGGATTAACAATCAATTTGTTATTATTTTTCTTGACTCTTGTATACGGATGAAAAGAAAACACCTAGAAATGGAGATTAATGGATTTTTAACTATATTGATTATTCTTTATTTTCTTTATTAAAGTAATATTAATATGTAAAAAAAAATTAATTCTTTTCATAACCATGCGAAGTGCGGCCAAGTATACTAGTTAATTATATATTAAAGTGAAAAAAATCTTATTAATTTTTTATAATATTATTACAACCCGCTAGGTCGTTTTAAAAACTAGAACTACATTGACTTTTTCAAAAAAAATTAAAAAATATTTTAAACCATCCTATAACTATGAGTGCCTAGTTGATGAATCTTTATTAAATGAGTATTGCAATTAAATAGTTTGTGATCACATCCTAATTAATATTTTCGTTTATGTATGCATTGAATAATTAGATATTATATTTGATTTATGGAAGGAATCACCGATAGGTTAATAATTAACCGTTAATGACTATTGAGCAATGATGTAGTTTTCGGTTGGAAAAAATAGGTAGATGAAATAAATTTTTGGAGTTTAGTTTTAATGTACACGTGATGGTTGCTAATGTGGGGGTAATTAATTGTTAGCTATAGAAAATTAAATTAATTCTTGGCAAAATAAAGATAGTGTTATTTGGATTATGGGTACTTTTATAATGGAATAATTTTAATATTATTATAATGGGGTTGTGAAAGAAAATAAAAGAAATTGAATTGAAAAAAAAAATGGGAACTTCCTGTAACGTTTTGAACATGGGAATTATAGATGGTTATGGCTATTTCTAGTGATCATTAGACTAGGGATAAACTTATGGTAATAGGTATTAGGAGTTTGTGATAGATCACTAATGGATTTGGAAGTTCATTTTTTCGAGTTTTGTATTGAAATTTAATTTTTAATAATATTGGTATATATATAATTATATTAAGTAAGAGTTGTATTATATTGTATAGTTGTTATTAGATTGAAGTTAGTGGGTCACAATTAATAGTTACCACTTGATTCATGTATCGAAGTTAAGTTGGCGGGAATTTTCACTTTAATATCTAATTATATTTTTGGAAAAAGAGAAAACAAGAGGAATATTGGAAAAACTCTTCGGCAGCAACAGATAAAGAAAAAAAATAGTTACTTAGACCATCTCTAACCGTCTCTATTTTACTCTCCATTCTCTATATTTGGAGAGTAAAATAGGGAATGAGTTCTCGAATCACTCTCTATTTAACTCTCTATTCTTCAATTATAGAGAGGTGAATAGTAGTTCTCTAAATTGGAGAACTATTATTCACCTCTCTATTTTACTTTTTGGTTATTATAATATTATTTCTATTATGTTACTAATTTAATCTTTATCATTTATAATTATTTTTTAATGCAATATAACAATTAACAAGTTACTACTTACGTCAAATTAATACTACTTCAGCTAAATTAATCATTTTTAGTTTTAATTTTTAAAAGAAATTGTCACTTTAAATATGTAACTTGAAGTTATTGAAAAATATTTATATTATATAAGATTATTAATTAAGACTTTAATATTTGTAATTATATTCTAAATAATATAACATCTATAATATATTATCGATTTTTTATTTTTTTGGTCATTTTAAATATATAATTTAGATTATAATTTTTTTCATTATGAAGTATGCACAAAATTTACATGATAATTCAAATAATCTACTTTTTATGTTATAGCGATATACTACATTTTTAAATAGCATGAAAATATTTGATTCAATAGTTCAAAATTAAATATGTGAAGTAAATTATTACAAAAAATAATTGGATACAAGATGAAATTGTTGATTTATACAATTTTTAGCTACACATAGAAAATAAGGACAAAAATGCTCTTTCTGAACTCTGTCATACATTAATAGAACATTCATGAGAGTAACATGATAGTCTTGAAAGTTGCGTATTTATGTAAGATTTGAAAGAAATTTCATGATAATACACTATTTATGATGCAATTATATTACTTCAATGATTTCACTTTTATTTGAATTGTTCGTTAATATGTATTATATATAATATTTAGGGAAAATGCACAAGTACCCCCTCAACCTATGCCCGAAATCCCAGAGACACACTTATACTATACTAAGTCCTATTACCCCCCTGAACTTATTTTATATGTAATTTTCTACCCCTTTTTAGCTTACGTGGCACTAGTTTGAAAAAAAAAGTCAACCATCGTTGGGCCCACAAGATAGTGCCACGTAGGCTAAAAAGGGGTAAAAAATTATTAATAAAATAAGTTCAGGGGGGTAATAGGACCTTAGTATAGTATAAGTGTGTCTCTGAGATTTCGGGCATAGGTTGAGGTGGTACTTAGGCATTATCATAAAAAAATAACTTAAATACACAACTATAAGTTTTATATTCTCTAATTTTCCCTTCTTTTTTTAAATATTACATAATTCTCTTTTTTTTTAATTTTAGTGTAAGTTTATAGATACATTACATTCTCTCTCCTATAATACACAATTGTCTATTTTAATACTTATTTTTTCTCCATTAAAACACTCAACCTTTTAAATCAGTTTTTGGATTTTGAATTTTCTCCATTTAAACACTCAACCTTTTAAATCAGTTTTTTGATTTTGAATTATTAATTTTAATTAATTTTAAATAAAAGACCCAATTTTGAAATTTTGAATTTCAAAATTCAAAAATTTGAAATTTCAAAAATCAGGACAACTTCTCTTAACTTCTCCCGTTTTGTTCTTACTCCATCAAGTTTTAGTTCTTTTTTTCCCATAATCATCTTCCTTCTCTTAAAGATTACTTACTCCGCCATTGCAACTTCAACGTAAACCCACATGCTTAACAACTCCCAAAAATAAAAACCCTAAACCCCCAAGTTCAGTTACCGAAGAAATAAATTCCAATCAGAGGAAAGATTAAACGAACAACCAAAAAGCAGATGAATTTGGTAATCTTCTTGTTCTTGGAGGCAAGCAGATGAAAATGAACGGTCACCTTACAAAAGGTTCAAATGATGTGTGTGTGTGTGTGTGTGTGTGTGTGTGTATATATATATATATATATATATATATATATATTATTCACTTTCATAAATCAGTAAGGTATTAGTTGTTTAGTTGATGTACTGATACATGTTTTGAAAATTGTTATAATGTATCATTCACTAAGTTTAATAAATGTGTCATCCACTGTACTTGATGATACATGTAGAATCAGTGTGTATATTGTTTAGTCGATGTTTCTAATACATTGTAACGACCTGTTTAGTCGTTTTGAGCAGCAGATTTTATTTCTGGAAAAACAGGCTGAGACGACGGAACCCACGACGGACCGTCAAGGGGTCTCTTTCAAAACACTTAGAAATTCTGAAATTGGGTACTGAAAATCGACTCTCTGAACTTCGTTACGGAATGGTAGGACGGACCGTCACGGGCGTGACGGACCGTCACAGACTCTTTGGTGGAAATTGAGTCTCTGAACCTTGCGACGACCTGCAGGACGGACCGTCGCAGGCACGACGGGCCGTCACAGGTTGCGTAATCCCAATCTGGGTCGGATTTCTTTACACGTTTTAAGGGACGTTTTGGACTATTCCTACTTTAATTATAAAGTTAGTGAGTTTATGTTAATAAGTCTAATTACTTGGGGGTTAAAAGAGGTAACCTTGAGTAAATTAGTGGGTTATTATTGCCATCTTTTATTCTTAATTATATGCTAATTAGGGTAAAAGAAAGAGGGTTTGAATAAGAAAAAGAAAAGAACAGAAAGAGAGAGAAGGAGAATCGATAGAGAGAGACGAACGAAGAGGAAAAACACAAGGCTTTGGGAACTTGCTCGCTTGATTTCTAATCTTCGGTGGAGGTAGGTTATGGTTTCTCTTACGATATTCGTAGTAAACTCTTAATAGCGAATGATATGTATTGATAATATTGTAAACCCTGCTATGTGCTTAATTGTATGCTTGTATGAATATGATTACATAATTGTGATAAAGTAAGCATGATGAAGCTATTGAATCTTAATCTTGAAAGAAACTCTAATCTACCTTGATAATGAGATTGATGATGCCTTGGTATAAAAGAAGGCTTGATGAACTAAAGTGATGAGATTAGTGGATCGGGTGTCACGAACCGACACGTAGAATTAGTGGGACGGGTGTCACGAACCGACACATAGAATTAGTGGATCGGGTGTCACGAACCGACACATAGAATTAGTGGGACGGGTGTCACGAACCGACACATAGAATTAGTGGATCGGGTGTTACGAACCGACACGTAGAATTAGTGGGACGGGTGTCACGAACCGACACATAGAATTAGTGGATCGGGTGTCACGAACCGACACATAGAATTAGTAGATCAGGTGTCACGAACCGACACATAGAATTAGTGGATCGGGTGTCACGAACCGACACATAGAATTAGTGGGACGGGTGTCACGAATCGACACATAGAATTAGTGGATCGGGTGTCATGAACCGACACGTAGAATTAGTGGGACGGGTGTCACGAACCGACACATAGAATTAGTGGATCGGGTGTCACGAATCGACACATAGAATTAGTGGATTGGGTGTCACGAACCGACACATAGAATTAGTGGGACGGGTGTCACAAACCGACACATAGAATTAGTGGATCGGGTGTCACGAACCGACACATAGAATTAGTGGATCGGGTGTCACGAACCGACACATAGAATTAGTGGGACGGGTGTCACGAACCGACACATAGAATTAGTGGATCGGGTGTCACGAACCGACACGTAGATGTAGGGGATCGGAGTGTCACGTACCGACACAAGAGGACTAATGAATATGAGGGAGCGGAGTGTCACGTACCGACACAAGAGAAATAAAGATAATGAATCTTGAAAGATGTTAATATACTCAATCTAATGAACATAATTCCCAAATGAGTATGGTATTGAGGCTTGAGTCCTCATGTGTGAACTTGACGGTAATTGATTATGACATAGTACTTGTTGTTGCTACATGTTGAGTATCATAGTTGATTTTATGATATTACTTGGTATATATTGATTTCTATTTTGAGTTGGCCGATGATATCTACTCAGTACCCGTGTTTTGTACTGACCTCTACTTTTACGTTTTCTTCTTATTTAATTGTGGAGTGCAGCAAACGTGCCGTCATCTTCGACTCAACAGTAACTCTAGCCAGTCTTCATTACTCCGGATATCAGGGTGAGCTAATGCTTCTAGCTTGGACTGGATCTTCCTCTTCATGTCTTGATGCCTTGAAGTTCCGGCATGGACTAACTTTTATGTATTTTTAGCTTCTTAGAAACTCTTAGATTTAGTAATTTGAAGTAGATGTTCTTGTGATGATGACTTCCAGATTTTGGGGATAATAATAGTTATTGATTTTATTAATGAGTTTAAGTCTTCCGCATTACTTTCTGTTGATATTATATTGAAATGTTAAGGTTTAGATTGGTTGGTTCGCTCACACAGGAGGGTAAGTGTGGGTGCCAGTTGCGGCCCGATTTGGATCGTGACATACATGTATTAGATATGTATCACGTGTTATAATGTTTTAGTTAATTCACTGATACATGTAGTAGACATGTATCACATGTTTTTCATGTAGTATGAATTTCTGAAAACTGAAACCATGTATCAGTAAGTTATTAGTTGTTTTATTTAGTATTTATATTTCAATATCATTATAATTTGCTGTTTTATTTTCAAATTGCAGCCACTGAAGTACAAGATTAAAAAGATACCAACACATCCCATAAGGTTTGCTGTCAATTTTAACAACAATTTCCTAAAGGACTTTGAAAAATATATAGGGGAGAATGTTATCCAAATGTTTAATGATCTGTTACCTTATACATAGGGGAGAATGTTATCCAATTACGTGCTGATTTTATGGTGATTAATGATCTGTTACCTTAAATTATGTTGTTTTAGTAACAACATTAATTGTACCGTTTTTTCCCCATTTTTTTCTCAACAGTTTAAACTTACCATGTATCATTTACCATGTATCACTAGAGTCTAAAGTATCACGGAACAACAAATTTAAGGGATTTTTTGTAAATACTAATTTTGTCGCGACAAAATGTAATTATTGAATTACACTATGGGATTCCTTAAATTTTTACAATATTTATCGCAATTTATGTTATTTAGAATAAAATATAATTTTATATTAAATGAAAATTTGAACAAAATAAAATTTTTATATTACGCGAAGATTATAGAGGAATTATTCTAAAAAAAATTATATTATGAAATAAGAAAATAATAATATAATACTGAGGAGAAAAAAAAAGATTCTTTTTTAGAGAGTAAAATAAATAATTGAGTTAGAATTGATTGTCTGAAAAAAATAAAAAACTCTATATTTAGAGAATAAAATAGAAGATAGAGTTAGAGATACCGTTAATATTATCGTTTATATATATTGAATAATTAAATATTATATTTGATTTATGTGGTAAAAAAAATTGTTGTCAAGGAATCACCGATATGTTAATAATTAACCATTCTAATGGTATAGTTTTCGGTTGGAAAAAATAGGTAGATAAAATAAAATTTTAGAGTTTAGTGTTATTGTACGCGTGATGGTTGCTGATGTTGGGGTAATTAATTGTTAGATATAGGAAATTAAATTAACTCTTGGCAAAACATAGTGTTATTTGAATTATGGGTACTTCTATAATGGAATTATTTCAATATTATTATAATGGGGTTGTTAAAGAAAATAAAAGAAATTGAATTTTTAAAAAAAATGAAAAATGGGACCATCCTGTAACGTTTTGGACATGGGAAATTAGAGGTGGTTATGGCTATTTCTAGTGATAATTAGAGCTTGTGATGGATGACTAATGATTTGGAAGTTCGTTTTCTCGAGTTTTGTATAGAAATTTAACTTTTAATAATATTGGTATTTATATATCATTATATTAAGTATTGTATTATATTGTATAAGTATAATTAGATTAATGACACTTTGAAAAATGGTGACCTAACCTATGCTTAAAATTTATGAATATGTGACTTGACATGTATAGTTAACACTAAGTTTCATGAACTTGATTGTAAATTTTGGTGAGTTTTGAATCAGGATAAATATATAGCATATGGGTGTCTACTGATTTGTTTACTTATAAATATTACATAATTGGTAGATTGGGAATGTAGTGAAGCTTTACGAAATGAAAAGGCTAAATATTGAGGATTTGTAACACGTATTCAGCATTCAAGGTATGTTAAGACTTCAGACTTGTTAGAGGACGTTTTCCTAATTAAAGATTAAAAATGAAAGAGACAATAGGTAAGAGTGAAAGATGAAGGTCTCGTACGAGTGATGTGACGGGCATTGGTACGAGTACTAGTGTTAAGAGAAAGTTGATTACTATAGTAGGTGGATTGTAATTCGAGAATGCCAAAGCATATGGGCATTACCTGTTGTATATTAAACCCGTTTGTTTGGTTTCACAATTTTGTTATAGTTAGCAAATACATTTCAAATTTGGTATATTGAGATAGGTGTATTATATTAACTGAATATTATTAGATTTATGAAATTTGTGGAATTGAAACTTAACCCTAGACTTGAAATTTGAAAACTATGAGAATGAGTATGTAAATTGGTATCAAGATTAGGAGTATAATTATGAATTCAAGGTGAGCTTTTGGGTCTAGGCTAGACATATAATAATATGGATGTTGTTAGTTTTGAAAGTTTATTGTGATTATGTATGTGAATAGATTGCTTTGTGTTGGAAGTTTGACAAATAAGAAAGGCTCAAGTCCCGGAGTAAATTCTTATTGGATTCAGGCAAGTGGATTTCTAAACTCTTGCTAAGTGTATGGAATGCGTGTATTTTCTTGTGGTATATGTTTGGGAGTAATGGAACTTGGTGATGGATTGACTTATCCACATTGATTAATTATAATGATAAAAAGGGATTGTAAAAGACGATGTGATTATTTGTTTGTATGTGATGTGTTGAGAATGGTACAAGTACAGTGTTAAAATGGGAAGGTTTATTACTATAGAATGAGGATTGTAATCCGAGAATGCCAAAGAATATGTGCATTAACTGATATACTATTGATTTGATTTATTATGTGTGATTATGTTCTTTACGAAACCTGTATAATTGTGACAGTTGAGGTGATTATATGTCATAGAGACACTTGAATATTGAGATGTTGCATTATCTCCTTTATTTGATATCACATTGTGCACATGCATTGACATGAGATTGGGTATGAGTAAAGGTCTAACACATGGAGATCATCCTTGTTGAGATCGAGTTATGATTAATTAGGCACGTAGAGATCGTCCGTGCGATAAAAAAGTTATGATTGTGAATTGGGCACGTGTAGATCGTCCGTGCGGAATTTGTTTGATTTATGATAGTGTGTCGAGATCGTTCGCTAGACACGTAGAGATCGTCCGTGTCGGTATATGGACCTCGCGAGTCCCCATGGGTCATGAACTCTCAATGTATTTACGAGGAGTATCGTGTATATACGGTTGAGAGAGAAATTAGTATTCTGAGACATATCACTTCATAGTGTCATATTGCATAGCATCCCATGACACTCTTCATTCTTGATGATTATGTGTTTTATTGGTAGTTGAGAAGTAATTGATATTTAATTACCTTTATTTGACGAACTTGATCTTGTGTATTGCTGATATTGTGAGTGTCTTTTTGTGAAAGTTTGTGATTTTTGAATTTTGAGTTGTAGTTAAGGATGTGTAATTTGTACAATGATTTTGAAGAGTTGAATGCTATGAAATTGTGAATTGTTAGGTTGGGCTAATTTTTATGCAGGTTGTAGTGTGAGGAGTTCCCGAATTTATCTCCTTAGCTTGTGTTTAGAAGTTTACTTGCTAGGTACCGTGTGGTTTAGTACTCATCCCTTGCTACTACAATTTTTTTTTTGTAGGTTACTAGTCCAGACTTTATGATATTTCTCTTCTCCTTGTCTGAGGCTTCTTGTGAAGAATTGTGAGGTAGCTGCTTGTTATCTCACAGACCTTCTACTCTTATTTATGATCTTGTTCTATTCAAAAAACAATGTTATTGAGATTTTTTTTTTCTTTGAATTATAATACTTTAGATGTTTGTACATGTGACAACCAGATTTTAGAGATATTTGAATAAATTATGAAATTTTCGCATTTTATTTTGATGAGTTTTAAGCTAACTTATCTTAGTGAGATAAGGCAAGTATCATCACGTCCTCTTTTGGATCATGAAAAATTCTTAATATTTTTTTTATGAACTTTAACTTTTCAACTTTGTGCACTCTTTTTTTTTTTTTTAACTAATGCATGTAAATTTTAACTTTTGTTTTTATAGCACGTGAACATTTCACTTTATTTTTGTTTCAATTATAAGTTTGCTTCACGTGAATGCTGCTTGTGCAGTGAATTTTAATTAAAAATAATAATAACAAAATCGTCGGCAAACACAGGGATTTTTCAAAAAATTAACAAACTCGCTGCACAACCGACGATTAAAACAAAATTATCAATTTCGTTGTACAAACAGAATTATTTTTTTAAAAATCTTTGAACAAAATATAAATTTTTAAAAATAATTTTCACTTATCGAACAGCAATATTTTCAATGTCTTTTAACCTTAAATATGCCTTGTGAGATTTTGAGATTAAAAAATTATCAATTAGTAAAGAAACATTTCTTTTAAAATAAATTAAAAAGAAAAATAAGACAAGTTAATTAAAACAAAAGGGAAACCATTTTTCATATGCTTTCTTTTCTTTCTAGGCATTTATAATCATCAGATTCGACTCCTTTTTATTTTTTAGTTTTTCATTTTTATAAGTTTTTGCTTAAATTAAAGATATATGTCATAGATTAATATTATATGTGTTCTATCGAAGCAAGAATTCAAAAAATACGAAAAAAAGAGAAATGGAGAGGAGTCCCTAACCACCAAATAAACACACTATTTGTAGTACCCAACACTGTTTTTACTAGGAAGCTTTGATGTTTCCTACTTACCCTACAGTCCTTGCTGGAATTTAAATTATTAGGGAAAATTATTTGATTAGATATATATCCGTAGCATGTATATATTTTAAATAATTATGTATTTTATCACTAATTAAGAATCTTCTACTATATATCAATGAAGATATATCTAAATACAAATATATTTGCTATCAGACACATTAAAATAGAGAGAGAGTTAATAGGGTGGAGACTAATGACATTTATCTATGTATCTCAGATACATTTGAATTCACTTGATATACATACTAGAATGTATCTAAGACATATTATATATAATTTTGACTCATGTATCCTGACATATATATATATATATATATATATATATATATATATGACCGCAAAGTGAAGTATATTTAATTAACTTCTAATCTATTTGGATTTCCCTAAGTTTCTCAATTATTTATGATTTTCTAAACTTTGTGATTCCAATAAAGCCCATACCTAAACACTTTCACTTTGTAAAATTCATTTACATTTTTAATTTTCTCTTTTCCAACTCTAGTGTTACAAAATTCTCTTTTTTTTCCATGGATAGCACACTTCATGTTGCTATAGTGTCAAGTCCTGGCATGGGACATTTAATCCCAGTACCAGTTTTAGGCAATCGATTAGCTACTCATCATAATATCAAAATTACAATTTTTACTATCACAACCAACTCTTCATCGCCCGAAATCAAATTCCTCAAGAAATTCAACGAGAAAAAAACTATCGAAATTATTCATGTTCCATCAGTCAATATTTCCCACCTGATAGACTCCCATACTAAACTTTTCACTCAATTACGCTATATTAGTTCGCGAAGCTTTGCCTGAAATTCATTCAGGCATAGCTTCGATGAACCATCGTTTAGATGCTCTCATTGTTGACATTTTTGGCACACAAATATTACCTATAGCCGAAGAATTTAACATTCCTAAATACGTATTCCATCCTTCTAATGCATGGTCACTAGCGTTATTTAAGTACCAACAAGTTCTTGATCAAGAAATTGAGGGTGAATACGTTGATCTTAAACAACCTTTGGAAATTCCGGGTTGCAAAGCGTTACGACCCGATGATGTGATGGATCGGAGCGATCAACAATATCATGAGTATCTTAAACTAACAATGGAATATACGTGTTTTGATGGAATCTTGATCAATACTTGGGAAGATTTAGAGGGTGATACTATCAAAGTAATGAAAAATTGCAATCAGTTTCATATTGTCCAATTTACCCGATTGGTCCCTTGAGGAGAACAGTTGACATAAATGAACATGATGAGGTAATTAATATTACACTTTATTTATATAATATACACATAGTTTTTTAAGTCGTGTCTTCAAATGAATTGCTACACTGGTTGTTTTTTAGTTACTTTAATTATTTTTCTTCATCTATTTCGAAAATATTTAGGCTCGCTTGGTGTGAGGGATAAGCATAAATAGTTTTAGAATAAAATTTAGATGTCTTGTTTGGTTGACATGTTTGGGATAACTTATCCTATCATTTGTAGCATAGTGATGACATAAGTTATGGTGGAATGAGTTATCCCAGGATAACTAACCCCAAGATAATTAATCTTGGCTAGTTCACAACCAAACGACTTGTAGCTTTCAAAATTTGTACTTAAAATCATTAGTTGCTCAAATATGATAAAATGGTTAATATCTCAAAAGGTTACTCAACTTTGAGAATTTATCTAACAAAACATTGAACTTTGTTTTGTTTCATTAAAATCTCTAAACATGGACCTTTTTCTATGAATACAATCACTCAATCAAATTTATCATTAGAAAAAGTATTGGCATGACAAAATAAATTATTGTTTGGCTTAAGTAATCGACGGCCCCTTAAAGTTGTCCGCAATAATTCATTTAAACACCTCAACTAAAGTTTGTACCTATTGAACACCTATGCCCCTTAAAATTAATACCTATTTGATATTTTTTTGTTAATCAGCAAAAAAATTGAAATGTGTATAATACACTCGCTATGATATGGTGATGATATGACAGAATGATAAATTAAATGATGACACGTGGTATTTGAGTCCAAAAAATAATTTAAAAATGAAACTTTAAAAGACAACTATTTTCAACGATCAATCTATTTTCAACGGTAACATTCTTCTCCGTTTAATTTTGATACAAGGAAGATAATTAGAGTTTTATCGAAAATTTATGAATTCTTATCCACCATGGCCGAAAAAGTGGAGTTAATGAAATTTATTAAATAAGATTCAATTTTCTGCAATGCCCATTGAGTCCTAAAAATCAAGTGTGATTTAACTTGTTTTGGATCTTTTTAGTTGTTTCCTTTTGTGGGTCTTGTGTTATTGCTGGTAAAAATTTGTAATTTAGTTGGGATTGTTCCGATGAGGTGATCGATTCAAAATGGCAGATCTAATTGATAAAAGTGTTTAATAGATATTTATTTTGAACAATATAAGTATTTAATAGGTACAAACCTTGTTTGAGGTGTCTAACTGAAATATATGGACAATTTTAAGTGTTTGTGTATGACTTAAGCCTTATTATTTTTTATATTATGTAAATATAAATTCCACAATTAAATAAATTTAAAATAATCTCATTAAGGACTTTTCAGTGTCACTCACAAAACATTTTTCAAAGAATCAATTAAAATGTATATCCAAACATAATTTAAATTACAAAAACTTATTGATCAACAATTTTAAAAAATATAATTTTCAAACTTGAACAAATCTATGCCAACAATTTTAAAAAATATAATTTTCAAACTTGTTCTATTTTTGGCATTTGTTTATTGCTTTTTCTTCCTGTTTTGAATTTAATTTGTTGTTTTGCTTAAATATTCATACTCATTTATTTATTAAATCACGACATAAATTATACAATATTATCATAAAAAGATATTTGTTTCCGTGATGAAGTTTGTCCGAACTTTTTTTATTAAGTTTTTTTTTTTAATTTTATTTATTTGTGGGTCTGTGTTTATATACAAAAAAAAATAACAATTTAATTAAATGTTATGTCAATAATTTTTTAATAATAAATATGATTGAGTGATTTTATTGTCAGAAAGGTCTAAGTTTAGTGATTTTATTAATACAAAACAAAATTTAATGATTTTGCTAGATGAATTCATAAAGTTGAGTGAGCTTTTGAGATATTAAATTTTTATTAAACTAATAGTTACTCCCTCCGTTTAAAAAAGAATATTAGTTTGTTTTAAAAGAATGATTCTTTTTTTTTTTTGCAACACTTTAACTTTAACTTTCCATGCGGCCTGATTAAGACCATAAGATTAAAGGGCATTTTGGTACATTTGATATAACTTCACAAGATTAAAAAGTGTTCTTTCTTTTTTTAAATTCCGTTCCAAGTCAAACTAAGCTATTCTTTTTTAAACGGAGAAAGTACTAGTAAAAAAAAACTAATTAAGTGATTATACGAAAAATCAACATCAAAACGTTTTTTTTTAAATCGTAAGGCGCATGTCAGGCTTTACCTTACAACTTATCATTTCACACATTTGTCTCTCGTTCAAATGTTTGAACATTATTTTTTGTTGCTCTTTTGAAAATTTTGCTGAATTTTTTTATTTTTTTTATCATTTTGGCTCCGAACAAGTCCATATTATTGTCTTTCTTATTTATATTTTCAAACAGGTAATTCAATGGCTAAACAAGCAAAATCAAAAATCAGTTTTATATGTATCATTTGGAAGTGGTGGAACCCTTTCATCTGAACAAATAATTGAACTTGCATGAGGTTTGGAGTTTAAGTCAACAAAAATTTATTTGGGTAGTACGTCCACCATCCCACGGTGGTACAGATACTGCATATTTAAACTCCAATGGAAATGATACACGTGGCACGTTCGAATACTTACCGGAGGATCTTTTAACTAGGACTAAAGATATGGATGGGCCTAGTAGTTCCTATGTGGGCTCAACAAGTTGAAATTTTGAGTCGTTGGTGGATTTATTTCACACTGCGGATGGAATTCGACAATTGAAAGCCGAGTGGGATTCCTAGCCATTGCATGCCGAACAAAAAATGAACTCGACCATGCTGACGGAGGAGCTAGGGGTGGCGATTCGACCGAGGGTTTTGCCGACGAAGAAATTGGAAGAGAGAGGAGATTCAAGAAATGGTAAGGATTTTAATGAAGCGAAGAGTATAAGGGAAAATGTTAAGAAATTAAAGATAAGTGCGGAAAATGCACCAAGTGAAGGAGGCTCATCTTACAATACAATGTGTGAGTTTGTGAAGAATATTTGTACAAGTTAATTGGGGGTTTATTTTATTTTATTTTTAATTAAGAGTAAATTGCTTGTTGCCTTTTCATGCGTGTAGCTTACAATATAATGTGTGAGTTTGTAAACGTATAAAATCGCTGACTCAGTGCAGCGATTTTTTTTTATAAAAAAATGGATATCTTTTTTAAGTATTTTTAAATTTGAATAGTTTGCGGTCTTTAATTTGCTTGGGTGTAAACAAATTGCTTTGAAATGTACGCTGTCAGCACACAAATATATAGCAGGTTTTTTTTTTTATGTTACTATGATAAAATAAACAGGTAAGTAAAAACTGCCTACGTCCCTTAATTTCATGACAAAGATAATATTAAAGTTAAAATTAATGCGCATGCGATTGGGAAAGATAAACACAAATAAAAATATATAATAGGAGGTTAGCAAGAGGATATTCAAGCCTAAATTTTTCAGAATCAAGACGAAACAAACAAATTTCAGTTTGAGACAGCAAGCATATCAACTAAACGAATAAAACAAAGCAAAATAGATCAATCAAAACGAGACATCAAACATACATGAAGAACAACAGGATCAAAACTTCACTGTAATCAACAAGAGTTACAAATGTGTTCTCCAAAAAGAAGTGTCAAACAATGAGCGACAACAACTATAAAATAACACAATAAACTATAGAAGTAAAAAGGAGTAAAATCATCAAAATGCAGTTAAACTATAGAAGTAAAAGGAGTAAAATCATCAAAATGCAGTTGTTGTTCACGAGCTGAAATATGGAGCTACATGTTTCAGTATTCACCTCTGTCAAGATTAAGCTAAAAGGAATAAGTTGTCTATTAATCAGCTCAATCGAATAAGATATAAAACGGAAATCACGATTTAAAAATGGAGGTTTGGACTGATGATCTCTCTGGTAAATAATTAAAGGAAAAACTAAGTGTCTCTTAATAATTAAAATAAGACTTAAAAGATGGTTGCATCATAATTATTGAGTTTTAAGGCAAAAGTGGACTGATCCAAATTTGTTATATCCACTTGTGAAATGACAATGTATATGTCATTGTTGCACAAGCAATTACTTATCAGTAAGATAGAAACAAGATTATCCTCTGAACAATCGCTTCAATTAAAGTAAAATTTCACTTAAGGAACTAATCCTTCCTGCTTCCACTTTCTAAGGGACTCGATTTCGCAGAGTGACCAACCAAACACACCCTTGAAAAATCGCACTAAAGTAGTACAAATATAGCCAGGAAAACCAAAATAAAACCCTTTCTTTTTTTCCCAGGACCACCATCTCCAAATGCAGTAATGCGTATATATATAATAATGACAAGTATAGGTTTTTTATTGTATGAGTGCTGAATTTTACAAACTTTATTCAATAAAGGGTAAGAGCACTGAACATCTCAAGCTGCAATGGGTGCAGTAGCATTCTTCAACCATTCCATCTCAGATTGATTCAAATAAGGAGCGAGGATTTCCGAGCATTTACAGTGGTACTCGTTCAACCATTGGATCTCTTCGGGCACCAGAAGGCTAACATCAATCAACTTCCTCTGATATGGTGCCTACACCCAATAACAACAATAAAACATAAAGAGTAAAATTATTACCATCTTCACCATGAAAGACAGACAACGGAGAACAAAACGTCAACATCCTTCCTTCTTCGTAGACCATCACAGCAAAGTATATACACATGCAAAAATGCTAACGTGTGAGAAAATACACATATACAACAATAGAATGCTGAAAAACTTTACCCAAGTTATATGCTCAAATGTCAAGTAACCCTTGTCGCCAAAGTTGAACTTAGTATTGCCCTCTTTGACAATAAGCACATTCTCCAATCTTATACCAAACTTTCCATCCTCGTAGTAACCAGGTTCTGGAAAAAAACATCCCACAGTTAAGATCTTTCAAATGTTGAAGTCAGAAAATCATGA
Source organism: Solanum lycopersicum (assembly GCF_036512215.1). Lineage (NCBI taxonomy): Eukaryota > Viridiplantae > Streptophyta > Magnoliopsida > Solanales > Solanaceae > Solanum > Solanum lycopersicum. Next base: position 51,094,588 of record NC_090801.1, on the reverse strand, counting down.
CTTTTAGACTAAAAATTAGGAGAAGAGAATTAAATTTATATATGAAGTTGGCAAAATAAAATATATGCATGGATATAAATAAAAAGTTTCAAGGACATTCACAAATGGTTGGCACTAATTTCAACTACCAACAAATGATAAGAAGCAATTTGTTAGATAAGTAATACATGCAATTCTGCACATACAAAAGCCTATACAGCCTTGCTCAAACAGTAAGATACGATTAGCGATGACATCCACGTTCTCCATTGAAGTAATTTTCTAGTAAGAAAAGCAACTTGGGGATTGATTAAGACAACAATAGGGACATCTATCAGCTACATCATTTCATTCTGTAAAAATTCAAGAACAGCTTACTAAAAATTGGAGCAAAGCTCCATTTATTTATGTGATGGATCAGAAAAAATTATAAAGCAACCAGAAAAACGTAAAGCAATCAGAAAAAAATATAAAGCAAACAGAAAAAAAAAAGGAATTATAAAAAGTTAATAAAGCAAAACTTTGATTTCAGTTCGGTCAAAAACTAAATAAAATCAGACTGACCATCTGTGACTGTCATTGAAACTTGTAGTGGCACATTCTGCGCTGATGGTCTGAAACTGATCTGATGAGGTCCTGATAAAAAGTAGAAGGAAGCGAGTGAAACTAGTAACTTTAAACTAGTACCTTCCCAGAAACTAAAGCACAAGTTACCTTCATGGACATTTAAGTAAGACCCGATCCCATGACCTGTACCATGCCTATAGTCAAGCCCATACTTCCATAAAGGAGTTCGAGCAAGAACATCAAGAGCATAACCTATAATGACAGTAAGGGATAAGTAAGAAAAGTGTCCCTCTTATGTTCTGCAATTAACTTGAGTATCACGTCAGTTAAACAACATTAAACTAGAAAGCACTTAGTTCCAACAGCGTTTGTGGACGTGCACAATTGTACATCCAATCTCCCACAAACATTTGTAGACTAAGAAATCATCCCATAGACTCGTACCATTTGTTCCATTGGGAAACCGTGCATTACCCAATGA